>NC_132886.1:9044267-9221767 GCF_030463535.1 Salminus brasiliensis
CCGGCGATTTGGGTCAGTGTGTCGAGTACACTCTCGTCCTCGGACCTCCAGAGAAGGCCTCACAGCCTCGGCCTCTCGTAAAATGTGTGGCTGGGGCGCCCCCCGTCCTCCCCCGCAATAAGCGCCTACTCATATCCCGAGGCTTGTAGGCCTTACCATGGCTACACAATGGTCAATGTTCCTCCCAGCAAGCAGAGACCATTCCTTAACGCCTCAGTAGACCATCATGTTTTGTGTTTTACAGCTTATGTAGATCTATCACTTCAAGAAACGAGTTTTGAACGTGAACTGAAGTTCTTGCAGGTGTGTGTGTGTGTGTGTGTGTGTGTGTGTGAGAGTAAGTGTGAACATCAAGTTCAATTGTGTTTCTTCAGGTGAAATGGGTCAGAAGAGGCTTAGAAGAAAGGGTAACACAATAGCCCGGCTGTAATGCACACCTGGGAGCGGTATCTTGGGTTCATAAATGAAACCCGCCACGCCTAAAGAAGGCATACAACACAACATTTAGTCCGTGCACAGTTCTGCAGCACTTCATGCCTGGTTTGCTTCTGCCCAAAGTGAAAATGGCTTTGGGAAAGTGGAATTCCGTATATTTCTATTTTAATTACTGAAAAGTTGTCAGAGTTTGGTTAAATACGGAGTTGAGGATTTGAGTGGTTTCATGTGAACCGCTGAACAGTTCTGGATAAGAATTGTTCATGGTGGTAGTGATGGGAGAACAGATAGATGGCTAATGCTAGAGGTTAATGCTTGTAGAAGGCCCTCATAGAAAACTATTCTCCCAAATGGTTATGAAAGAATTATATTTTTGAGCTTTTCATGGTAAAGTGGTACGTGGACTAAAAGCCGCCCTTTTTTCGGTTTTGTTCTTGCGTTTTCCCACGTTTCTAATATCAACATTACATGTGAAGCTCAGAAGACAAGTAGAAGTTTGTAGGTTCTCTGATGGCTATGGATAAGGAATATCTAAAATCTATAGAAACAAATGAAGCAAGATTTTTTTTTAAATAAAAGATGGTACCTATCAGTGCTGTAAAGTACGTTTCTCCACAATTATCCGTTTTGGAGTCTCAACTATGAAATTGTGCATGATTTTTTAGATAGATAGAAAGAACAGTCCTCCAGTTCAACTTTTGTTCCTCCAGGGAAATAAGGCCAATCTCAGTACCATATTAATGAGTACTGCCCCCCTCCCTCCTCTCTTCTGCAGCCTTTTGAACTCTGACTCTTTTTTTTTTATTTTTTTATTACATCCTAAGGTTTGTTATACAGTAATTACGTGAAAACAGTGCAGACCGGATGAGTCATTCTGTCATATGAGCGAGGAATTCAAGTCTTGAACCGTCTGCGGTGCTGGAGTTTGAAAGGCTGGTAACAGAAGTTCTGGGGGTAAAGGAGAACAGTGTCCTCCTACGCTAATGGACTGCTGTAGAGTGATACACAGTAAAATGACAAGCTTGATAAATATTTCTAAGGTTAGACTGGGGTGAGGCGAATCGGACGAGTGGGGCTTTCTGGGGGAACGATGTTCTGAACGAAGTGAGAAGATCCAGGTCTGAATTTCAGAATTTGATGTCTGAAGTCTCAGAAATACAACTTAAACATGTCTATTGAGAAAATGAGGTTAAGAGCTTATTTAAAGTACTTCCTTCCTCTGGATAGGGGTGGACTCATTTCACTAACATTTGCACAGTTACTGGAATTGAATGAACAGGATTTGTAATCTGACCAAAAATTGATACAATTAAATTATTAATCTGGGTTGTGATTCACACACAACAAACTGCAATAAATATAGAGAAGAACTAAGTGAAGAGCTCAGAGGTTAAATTTAAAATTAATGGAAATATATGAAAATATGGAAATTGGAGTTATTACTTCTCCAAGGCCTACAGTTCAGTCTGAAGTTAATTAACTGTTATTTATTTTTGTGGTCTGGCTCTTGCATGTTTGTTTATATGGATATATCTATCTCTAGCATACTTTGCTTTGCCTGTCGTGCCGACATATGGATTACCACACACAATAATTTCCCCCAACTGAAACATCAACAGACTTTTGACTTAAATCACACAATATAAAACCATTTTTGAGGTTCTTCTTTAGCGTTATCAGTTTACAGTTTGACTACAGTGGAACTAAACCTTTTGGCTTCCTGTTGCAGTTATTGAACATGGTGGAAATCAGTTTAGTGCATAGCTGTGTTCTCGTGTATGTTCCTCTGAGGCTGACTCTCTGAGCCCCCCCCCTTCAGATTGATGGCCAGCACGTGTTGTGGATCTGCCCTCAACAAATGGTGTCCCTGACTGTCTTATCAGCTTTGTAAACAACCCCTGACAAGTGTGTGGTGTGATGTGTGAGTGAGAAACACACATGCGTACACACACACACACACGCACACACACACACTCCTCAGCAGACAGTAGGGTGGTGTTTTTGTCTTTCTTAACAGGAAAGCTTGTGTCCTTCTCACATGAAACCAATTAGGCAGGGTTGGGTAAAACGATAGACAGACAGAAGAGAGAGAGAGATGGAGAGACTGAAATAGAAAGTGTGGAAGGTGGTGGTTCTTCATTAAGTTGATCGGATTAGGAGACCCCCACCCCACACCCCTCCAACACACACACACACACACACACACACACCACTCCACCAAGTCTGTCAGCGTCTGCCTCACTCAGTCAAGCAGAACGGCTTACTAATGACTGGTCGGAAATGCTGCTGTTATTTTGGGATGGGCCACACACACACGCACTCGCCCGCATGCACAGAGCCCCAGGTAAACACACACACACACACACAGAGACAGATCACGGCAACTTTTTTTTGGCCTCTGCAGTGAAATAGGGTCGCACGGTTAAAGGTCGTGGAACCATAGAAACACAGCCCCCCACACCATTCACAGCTCCTGTACCCGGCTATTCATTGCTATGGTAACAGCCAAGCTTGGTTACCCCGGAGACGACAGGAGATGGCTGGGGTATGCGAGCGAGCAAGTGTGTGTGTGTGTGTGTGTGTGTGTGTGTGTGTGTGTGTGTGTGTGTGTGTGTGTGTGTGAGTGATGAGACCTCAGTGTGATTGTGAACTGTGAAGGCCTGGTTCTGAGTGGTTTGATGCCTCCTGGAAGCCGATGCTGTGTAATCTATAGGGACGCACTGATCTGGGAATTGTTGGCCGATGCCGTTATCCAGTATTTTCCCTAATACATATCTGCCCTTGCTGATGGACAAGCTCTAGCTGTGGCCGAAATGGCTCCCTGCTCCCTCATTACATTTACATGTAAGGCATTGAGCAGACGCTCTTATCCAGAAGCGCTTCACGCTTCTTTTTCTCCGAAAATATATGTAGCTAGTTTGTACAGACTAGGATCCAAAAGCTTAAATACTACTGAATACTAAAGTCAGTATGGAGACCATAATACTGGACACTACACTTCGACTAAGTACATTTGGAGGAGGTGGGTCTTCAGTCTGCGTTTGAAGACGCAGATCGACTCATTAGTGTTGTGCTATATAGGGAGGGACTGTTTAGTTCACTAAGTTCAGGCATGGAGTCTTCCTCATCAGCATGCATCAGCACCCATCTCAAACAGTTGTGTAAAAAAAAAAGTGTCAATTCTTTTAAGCTGGAGTATTTATTTAACTTTCTGGCTAATTATTTAAAACAAACAATGTTTTTTTTTTTATTATTTGATGCATCCAGATTTAATTACTCATCAGTTTTGTAAACAAACTAAAATATATAAAACTCCAACTTGCCCACAGGTTTGCACGTGTAATTTCAAATGTTGAAATCTGTTTTTCTGGTGCATGCAATGCGCAAATAATCCACTAGGGGCACACAGTCTCTTTTTTTTCTGTAAATGTTTTTATTATATAATATTTATATATGTAATTACTAAAGATCATTTGATTTCTTGGCCACACTGATGTTGTAGAGAGATCAAATATGATGAGGTTAAATCTGTACACACAGACTGAGTTCTGAGTGTAAAAGCATTGAGCTGTTCATGGTGTAGTCTTTGACCGTTATGATGTTTAGTAACCTGTACCTACTGTTAACGAACTACATGGGGAAATTTGCGGCATCCAGTGGCTTGTAACCATCCCTTCTATGAGCCAAGTTAATGAGCTCCACCTCGGCTCCACTTCATTCCACTGTCTGTTGCTTAGTTTCAAGGAGTCTCACAATGCATTCTGGTCCACATTTAGCTCATGGAGTGAGCTACACTGTTCACTAAAACTTAAGTGCATTGTGGGAGAATGTAGTGCCTCAAATTCACACTCAAGTTCCACTTTGAAATTGGGACTGACCTCTTCAGTCGTGCCTTTAAATTTAAATGGTGGTTAGTTTTGGTCAGAGCCTGGATGTGGAAATTGGGACTAATTGCAAATAATTTATGTTTGTAATACTGACCGATATTGGTGTTATTTAGAACCGTGCTAATACTCCTTTTCCACATCATCGATGCTGTCATTCATACAGTACCTTGTATAACGACTGCATTACTGATGCCAGTTTATTAAACTCAATGGAAAAATTGCATGCTAAAGGTCCAGCAGTTGTTCTGGTGCTGTAAGGTTAAGCTGACCACCTTTAGTTTGTCACTTTTGAAGCCCTGAGGCTAGTGTGCAATGTATTGCTTCAAAGGTCAAGTCAGATTTATTTGTATAGCTTTTTACAACTGTTGTTGTCACAAATCAGCTTTACATAAATAGTGATTAATAAAAGACAAAGAAGAAAATATGATGGACATGATGGATCGAAGACCCCCAGTGAGCAAGCCAACGGCGAAATGGTGATGCTTAAAAAGTAATGAGGGTTAGTTTTTGTTACGAATAATAATGTAAAGTTCGACCTAGGAATGTTTTTCTCAGTGTTGCAGTGTGGTGCTTGTCCAGCAGGGGGCAGCAGTGTTTAAGCATGCAGGCCACTTTTATCTGCATCTTTTAAAAAACAGCTGTGAATCAGCATGAGCTTATAGCTACTTGAAAAGAAACGAACCTAGGGTCGGTCCTGAGGGGAGAATATTCTGCACTTCTCTGACAGACTAACATGCATTCTTGGTAGAAGCATTGGCATCTGCTGTTTAGACAGACAGATGGATGGACAGTGATGCAGTGAGCATCTACCAGAAGTTCAAATATATAAATATTCATAGAAATATAAAGGGTGCAAAAATGGCAGTACTGTGCAATGACGTGATGCATAAAATGGCAGTATAGTGCAGTAACGCAGTACAAAAATTGTATTATTGTTCCTATATAGAAGAAAGTGCAAGTGTAAACGATGAATAATGAATAATTATACTTATGATGCACTACTAATGTCAATAGTTTCTGAGGCAGTGGTATAACCAGTGTGGGGTTTGACATGTTAAAGTTAAAGATGCAGCATCCAAATAATCAACAACTCCAAATCTACTGATTTAAGAAGCACTGAATCTCTTGACTGGGGGTATGTGACCAAAAAACCTTATGAAACTACTGAAGTTTGGACCTCAGGGTAACCGATTACGACCGTGTTTATCTCCCATCTTAAAAAAGCTGACCTGAGAGCATGGCCTAAAAGTTAGAGAAGCAGGCTTGGACCCAGAAGGTCAACAGTTCAAGTCCCTGAAAAGGCAGGAAATGGAGGATGTGGGCGGTGGGGTTGTGAAGGAACAGTGCTTTTACAACTCAAGGTCACCTCAGCTGTGAAAGCACTGTTCTTTTACTCCCCCTTCAAGCACCTTGAGCAAGGACTCCAACTCTGATGGCTTCCTGGGTGCTGAGGTAGCTGCCCCAATTCTCTAATGTGTTTGCGTGTGTTCACTGCCCCTAGTGGATTTAATGCACAGGTTCAAATCCATTGTACCTTCGCAGCAATAATAATAATAATAATCTGATCATGGTTCTCCAGACAATAGTTTGTCTAGATTTACAGAAGAACCCAAGCCTTGGTAACGACGTGCATCCCCTAATCTGAGTTGAATTGCTCTGTGATCAGGTTGTTTGCTTTCTTGTGTTTTTTGGCTAGGGGTGTAACTACACACTCTATCCACAATTAGATTTCCCTAATCAAATCACCGGTTAGTCCACCCTCACCTAAATGTTCTGCTCTTCTGGAGTTCAATAAATACACTCTATGGACAAAAGTATTGGGACACATGCATATTCTTGGTTTCTTCTGACGTCAAGGGTGTTTAAACAAGAGATTATCCTGCTTTTGTTGGAGTAGCTGTCTCTACTGTCCAGGGAAGAAGGCTTTCTACTAGATTTTGAAGAAGGTGCATTGCTGTGAGAATTTTCCTGCATCCAGCAACAAGAGTGTTAGTGAGGTCAGAATGTTGGATGATCACCACCCCAACTTATTATCCCCAACTTATCCCAAGAGTACTGGGTGGAGCACCGGCCATCATTCCAGAGAGCACAGTCAACCGCTCTGCTGGGGGCTTTATGCCACTGCAACCCACGCCTGGCATTAGGAGGCATGGTGTCAATAGATTGAGGCTTATCTGCTCCAGAGAGTCCTATTCTATTGGCAGTACTTCTCTACAGGGACTAGATAGGCTGTGTGTGTGCATTTGCACAGCAGTGGGTGCATCTTAAAGTAGCTGAATGCATTCTTTAGAAAGGCTGTCCACAAACATTTGGATATCCAATGTACATCAAGTCAGTTTGAATGATCAATGAGTGAGCAAGTGGTGCTATTATCTTATTTTGAGGGTGTAACTACACTCTTTGCCCATCCTTTGATTCAGTTTTGTCCACATTTTCTTAAAAACGCATTAAAAGAAATGCGTGATTTAATTAAGATCATTTCAAGCAACAGCGTCATCTGATTTCCCTCTTCTCTCCTGCAGGTTAGTCCTCCCTCTACTCGCCAGCCTCCAAAATAGATTCTCTCAGGAGTAAGGTTGAGCTGCTGAAGCTGCCGCTGGCCCTCTCCTCCAAATCCATCTCCGAGCGCAAAACTCAACTGGGCGGAGCCACAGAGCGTTCCAGGGGCGGAGCTGGGGTCCACAAACCCCGCCCACTGGCCCCAGACATGGACAACGAGTCGCAGTACTCGGGCTATTCGTACAAATCCTCCCATTCCCGCAGCTCTCGCAAGCACAGGTGTGTACACAACAGGCGCTCGTCCTCCTCATCTGTGAGAATGTCGTGGGTGGGCTGTCTGTTTGTCTTGTTAATTGTACGTCTTCACACACCAGTGCAAGCAAACATCCATCACAAACGTTTGGGGGCCGCAAGGATCACGCCAGTGGCTTTTAGGAGGGTAGATCTCTGACTTTAGGTTCATGTGATTATGGAAGGGGTTCATTAAAACATGAAAAATACACGGCAGATAAAGATGAGACTAGAATTTGATCTCTATTTAGATACACTATGCAAATATGATTGGAGAGACAGTAAAAAAAAATCTAATTGATAAAAAATTAATAAAATCAAGCATTTCTTTCATTTGGAAATGTTGCTTTATTCAGAAATGAGGTCATACTTTACTGAACAGTATTTATATATTATATTTGGTTCTTTACCATTTTAACCGCATTGGAAAGAATTATGTGTATCTTTCTGTCTGTGGTTACAGGGAACGGAGAGACAGACACCGCTCTAAGAGCAGAGACAGCAGAGGGGACAAATCGGTCACTATCCAGGCCCCCGGAGAGCCCCTGCTAGACACAGAATCAACACGCGGAGATGACCGGGTCAGTGCACCTCACACCTTTTCCTGGGCTGGATTAGGCTTTCAGTTCTGTTTTCAGACGAAAGCCTTTTTTATTCCAGTCAATATGTGGGTTTCCTTCACGGTAGCTTCTCGGAAAAGCTCTTCTGGCAGGTCTCATGGCCCAGCATCAAGCGCTAAAGCACGCAAATCCATTTTCCTGAGAAACCAACCTACAGTTTTAACTGCTGCAAATGTTGTTAACTAGTGAAGCATTTGGGCTGCTGTGTATGTCCTGTGTTCTGTATTACAGGGGCCTTTTTCTACACCACTGTCCAAATTGTTTGGGCCCTTTTAGAAGCTGTTGTCCTCCTCATTGTGCTTTGGAACAAAGAGGAAAACTGCCCACCAGGACCTGGGTCCATTGTTTAGAGCGTGAAGCAGTTACACTGTATTGAATTACATCTTAAGTTAAGAAGAGCATTAGCATGACACTGATCTAAAACAGTACAAAAGAGAAGCGGCAGATGTTAGAAGTTCTGTCGTAGGAGAGCGGTTAGGAGGAAGTGCACACTTTTATGATTTCTGCTTAATGTAAAATTAGATCAGGTTATTTTATACAAGGTGTTTAAAAATGAAGTGTGTGAAAATAAACAAGTACTGACAGTCAAGACAGTCTAGTCCAAGTAGCTTTAACTATTAGGTGATTGTGCCAAGTTAATGCGGCATGCTTTTAGACCTTTCAAACCTTTTATTTACACAAATCAATGAAAAAACCCTATTGGATATAAATGAGCAGATTCGGGTTAAAAAATTAACGTTTTAGGCATTATCATTTCAGCATGGTTATCACACTGTGGGTTTGTGCAGCGTCATGTGAGACAAATATAATGAAATTCCTTTATGTATTTTTTTACTGCTGCTTGATGCAAATGGGAAAATGAATAAAATCTAAAATATATTACAGAAAAAAGTCCTGCAGGTTTATTTACATTTATTAATTTTTTCTACTTCTAATTAAACAGGACTAATAACACACTCTGTAATGATATGTGCAGTACGGTATTTTGTACTGATGATATCCACAATATACTCAAACATTGTGCATCACTATAGCAAAATGTCTCATTATTCTATGATCTATCGCCATATTGCACATCCCAATGCCAGACTACTGCAACCTATTGAAATGTGTTGCACTGGTGTCTGGATTTGTGTGTATTCTGTACTTCAGTGCATAGCTAGAGTATAAACAGTTGTGTGCAGAATCATTCAGTGTAAACTTAATGTAATATAAGCTATAGGAATGCTGTGAAGGTTAAAGAGCACCTCAGTGGCGAAACTGTCAGTGTGGTGTGGAGTTGTGATCTCTCAGTTTCAGACCCAGCTTTACACCTTTTGTTTTTGTACTTGTACTAGATAATTGCTTCCTTTCATTAACTGTGTCCTCTCTCACTGTCTAGGACGATAACTGGGGCGAGACCACCACGGTGGTGACTGGCACATCCGAGCACAGCGTCTCTAATGAAGACCTGACGCGAGCGTCTAAAGAGCTAGAGGACTCTACTCCTCTGGAGTGCAGGCGTTTTGCTGGTCCTGTGCTGAGTGGAGTTTTGGGCCTTTTCGCCCTGCTCACGCCGCTGGCCTTCCTCCTGCTGCCGCAGCTGCTGTGGCGAGACTCGTTGGAGCCGTGTGGGACGCCCTGCGAGGGCCTCTACGTCTCGCTGGCCTTTAAGCTCCTGGTCCTGCTTATCTCGTCCTGGGCCCTGTTCCTGCGGCCGCCCCGCGCCACCCTCCCACGTTTCTTCGTCTTCCGATGCCTCCTCATGGCGCTCGTCTTCCTCTTCGTGGCCTCCTACTGGCTCTTCTACGGAGTGCGGGTGCTGGAGCCCAGAGAGAGGGACTACAGGGGGATTGTGGGGTATGCAGTTTCTCTGGTCGATGCCTTGCTGTTTATTCAGTATCTGGCTCTGGTGCTGCTGGAGGTGAGGCACCTCAGGCCTGCATTCTGCCTCAAGGTGGTTCGCACCACGGACGGAGCCAGCCGCTTCTACAACGTGGGTCATCTTAGGTACGTACCTCCATACGGGCTTGACAAGCCATCTCATCAGATGCCATCTGCTGTGGTCATGCCAAATGGACGGATGAAAAATATATACAAATCTGTTCCACTTTAAAGGAAGAGTTCAGCAAAACCAAATAAGCATAGTTTACATCTGAACACACCCCACACCTAGTCAGTCAGCCGAGAGGTTTACCTGACCTGCGCTTCTTTAGTTTACAATGGAGGATGCTAAGCTAATGTTGTTAACACTGCACCTGGGCTGTCACCAATCTCCACTCTTAATGTATTTGCTTCAAATGTCTTTCACCGAGCTACATAAAGGAGTAAAAACACGACTTGGGTAAAAGCCTTGGATAAGCCTTATTTAAACATTTGAGTAACTGCTCTAGTTTGAGCGCCAAGTGATTGCTCCAGCTTTATTTGAAGAAGGTTTAATTTTGTTTTCATAGATTAAAGTAGGTCATACCATGTTGTAAACCACCAGTCTGCACAAAACAGGTGAAGATCAGGCTGTGTTTGTGGACGTTTAGTGGGTCAAGACATTTTAGGCATGTATTGACTAAGATGATGGTGGTGACCATCTTAAGTCCATTGTGTTTTGGCCTAGCAGCGTCGGCCTAGCATCTCCTTTTGTTAACAAAAGAAGCAGACTTAAAATACCAAACCTGTGTTGGCTGATTGATTGCGTCTGGGGTAAGTGATGAGTGTTGCTCTAGTTATTTATCAATCTAGTCCTTAAATCGTCCAGCAGTTGTAACATTTAAGGTGTTTTTTTTTTTTTTTTTTGTTTGTTTGTTTTTTTTAATGATCAACTCTGTACGTTTTTTTTTTTTCCCTTTTATTTATTTAAAATCTCTCCTTTTCCAGGCAACCAACTTGTACTTTCCAGCTGAGAACTGGGTCCTAACACTGATTTATGTTATATTTTGTGCTGACCTGCCTTAGAAAACTGAACTTCATCATTTTGATATCATAACTGATTTAAAAGTGTATATATATAAGTATTATATTTGGATATTTGACAAACAGATGCATAGTTGAAGTTGGATTTTTGCCTAAAAGCTGACTGCCCGACCAAAGTATTGGGACACGCCTCTTAAACATGGAATTCAGATGTTTCATTGGCTCAATGTGGCTCATTGCCACAGGTGCCATGCAGTCTGCCTGTACCCACATTAGTGAAAGAATGGGTGGTTCTAAAGAGCTCACTGAACTCCAACATGGTTCTGTATGTAATGGGAGACACCACTGCAACAAGAAGTCAGTTTGTGAAATTTCTCCCTCCTAGCTCTTCCTCCATCAGCTGTGAGTGGTATTATTATTGAACAGTGAACGTTTATGAGGAACCACCGAGAGCAGCTCGACCACTGAGTGTCAGTCCACGTAAAGTTACTGAGTGGGGTCAGAGTGCTGAGCTCTGCAGGCTTGCTGCTGTTAGAGCTTAGAGCAAAGGGGACCAACTCCATATTAATGCCTATGGATTTAGAATCGATTGTTGAAAAGGCTCTTGTAGTTGTCCCAATATTTTTGTCCATATGGTGTTCACATGACTATGTATGCATCAGGGGTTCACAACAAATTAATTTAAAAGTTTTTAAATTAAGTTCATCAGGTTTGAACTGTTCAATGGTCATGCTAGTACTACGCTGGACACTCTGTGACGATTATGACCTTTTCTTTCCGATTATTAAGTTGCGATGGGGAAATTGGGTGTATGACAGTTTCAGTACAATAAGAGCAGTTCCTCACCCTGAGCTCATTTACATGTTCTGTTTTTCTTATATGGGTGTGGATTCACTTTCTATTTTGGTGGTTGATTTTGTTTTTCTGTTCTTTCGTGATTTGGTAACCTTATGATATTTCTTGGATGTGGTTTCACACACTAATGGGTCTGTTGGTCTTAGTTGGTGGTACTGCATGTTTACTGCAGTACCATCTCTCTCCACTGGAGGTCATAATCATTATCCCAGTCATACCCCAACAAACAGTTCTAAAATAGGGAACATGCATCACTCTGTTGTACCTAACATGTCGTGATGATGCTTGTGTTTTTTAGTATCCAGCGGGCTGCGGTGTGGGTGCTGGATCAGTACTACAGCGACTTCCCTGTCTATAACCCGGCTCTTCTCAACCTGCCAAAGTCCATCCTTTCCAAAAAGATGTCTGGCTTTAAGGTCTACTCCCTGGGTGAGGGTAAGCTACTGTCTTCCTGCCTATTTATGAAAACGGTGCATTTCTCAGGCACATTGCATCCCATTTGAACACGTTTCAAAGAGATGATGAACATGGACGGCTATTTTAAGATGTAATTTAAAGCTCCAAGCTCATGAGGTGCCTCATATCTAATAGAAAAAAAAACATGGAAGGTTCAGCATTCACCTAAAAAAAAAAAAGCCTTCCCTGAATAATCTGGAGAAAAAAACCTCCAGACCACCCCAGGGCCCAACCCATGTTTTGGTACGATCATCTTTGTTGTAGTGGTGTGGGAACAGCTGAACAGTCAAAACTGTTACCATAGTTACAGGACCTCTTCACTGCACAGGTTTCCCATTAAACTCTGTTTTGCTCGTCCCCAGAGAACAGCACCAACAACTCAACCGGCCAGTCACGGGCGATGATCGCAGCTGCCGCTCGCAGACGGGACAATTCCCATAATGAGTACTACTACGAGGAAGCAGAGATGGACCGCAGAGTCCGCAAACGCAAAGCCAGGTAACAAACCAGTTCTGTCTGAGTTGAGTGTAAAGCATCTGACTGGCAGTGTTAAATGTTTTTGTACAACTGTTAGTTCTAACCACACTGTCTGAATTTACATCCTTGCTAGGCTTGTGGTGGCTGTAGAGGAGGCGTTCACACACATCAAGCGTTTACAGGAAGACGAACAGGCCACATCTCCTAAACACCCACGAGAGGTGATGGACCCGCGAGAAGCAGCTCAAGCCATCTTTGCACCAATGGCCCGCGCCATGCAGAAGTACTTGCGCACCACGCGGCAGCAGCCCTACCACAGCATGGAGAGCATCATTGCTCATCTTCAGTTCTGCATTACACACAACATGACGCCAAAGGTGAAGAAATAGACATGTTTAACTTGACTTCTTAAAGCAGCTTATAGTCAAGAAGCCTTTAAATCAGATTATGGCTCACTCCTGGGCTCTCCCTACAGTCAGGTAGTGTACTTTTCACTTGGAGCCACCCTTAAAGAGAGATGCAGACCAGTTATTCAGAAGCGTAGACACAGTAGAGTAAGATTCTGCATGATTATGACTGAGCTTTACAGGGTGTTGTGAGCATTGTCCTGCACACGTTACCTAGTGCGGTTAGCAGTGTCCCGAGCCTGAAGAAGCAACGATGGAGACGTTTTTCTCCCTATTACAAAAGTCAGTAGAGCGTCACAATGATTTTAAAGCTGCGATATTAAGGTAAAAATGCTACATAGTGTTGCTTTAAGCAAGTATATTCAAGAGACAGACCAATGGACTTCGAGTGCTATGCAACCCACGGTTGTATGGACAATGTATTTGGACACCTGCTCATTTAATATTTCTTTTGAAACCAAGGCTCCTGCTTTTGCTGGAGTAACTGTCTCTACTGTCCAGGGAAGAAGGCTACTAGATACTAGAGGAACATTGCTGTGAGAATTTGCTTGTGTTCAGTGACAAGAGCATTAGCAAGGTTAGGATGTTGAATGATCACCACCCCACCTCATCTATAGAGCACCAGCCATCGTTCCAAAGAAAACAGTTCCTCACCTCCACAGCTCAATGCTGGGGCCATTATATCCTTCTTGCCCACATCTGGCGTTAGGCATGGTGCCAATAGGTTTGTGTAGATCAGCTCCAGAGAGTCCTATTCTATTGGCAATGCTTCTCTACAGGGACTAGACCAGCTAGACCAGTGTTTGCACATTTGTAAATGCAACTTAAAGTAGCTGAATGCATACATTAGAAGGGGTGTCCACACACATTTGGACATATAGTGTAACAGGACAGAAGACATTGTGTAAATTCTGTGTTCAGCTTTAAGGTGGGAACACAACGTTGGTTTTCCACCTTTTTCAGTCTCACTTTACGTTTGAATCCATTCATAAAGTCTATATCTATTTCATAAAAATTAAGCAGCTTGTATAACAAGACTTTACAGCCTGGTGTACCTATTAGTTTGCTGATGTACTCACAGAATCTGCAGCTGTTTTTTTCTCTTAAACTAATCCATATACTTCCTTAATTTTTTTAGGCCTTCTTGGAGAGGTACCTGACCCCCGGCCCAACCATGCAGTACCAGCGGGAGAACGGCAGGGGACGCCAGTGGACCCTCGTGAGTGAGGAGCCTGTGACCTCAGCGCTGCGCCAGGGGCTTGTCTTCTCGCTTCGCCGCCTTGACTTCGCCCTGGTCGTTACAGTGACATCCCTACCTTTCCTTAACCTGGGAGAGGAGTTTATCGATCCTAAGAGCCACAAGTTTGTGATGAGGCTGCAGTCTGAGACCTCAGTGTAGGAGTGGGGTTTGAAAGGAAAGAGTAAATGGAGAATGGGAGACAAATGAGAGAAAGAGGGATCCTTGGTTTAGAGCAGGAGACGGGGATAGAACCACTTTTTTTATTTTTTAAATAAATCCGAGGCTGTCCAATGTGGCCTCTGGGTTTGTTTTTTTCTTTGAATTCCTTACAGAAACTGCCCACTCCTCAAGAGACTGACAGCTCGTGTCTGATTTGGACTCTATGGTTCTTTTATGCATTTCTGACTCAAGACTGTTGGCATTCCCATGTCATTCCCATTACTTCTGTATCTCCAGCCAGTGTCCTACTGCATGAACTGTTCAGCTGGTCTTGTCCTAGAGGACCACAGCACTGCCCATTTTGGTAAAAATCCCCTGCTCTAAAGCACCTGATTGGACTCTTTCTGATAACAGGCAAAGTTTTGGTTATAAACTATATCTGTACAAGGAAGTGTAAGTAGAAAAAGTAGAAGGTAGAAAAAAAAAACTCGCCCAGGAAGATGAATTGGGTCAGAGTCATCACTTTTCTACAGAAGCTGACCAATAGTTTCTTGGAAGATCTATTTTCTTTCTTTTTTTCTTTTTTTTTTTTTTTAAGGGGAAGGAATCCCTTCTTTAAAACGTATGTGACCACTGTCAAGTCGAGCAACTGTAAAAGCATGGTATGAAGCATCCTCCAGCTTGGCCAGAGGACTACGTTAAGAGAGTAGGTTTTTTTTTTATTTGTGTAATTTAACACTTTATTTACACCTGAAGTCATTCAGAGTGGTTTGGTCACAGTGGTGGTGAATGGAACCAGTCTGGAACAACGTCTGATGTAGAGTTTAATGCCTCTAAAAGCAACATTACACCAGTTATTAGTTATTACATACAATGGCTATGAATATGCTGCCGTTTTTCCACCCTCCCCCTTCAAACTTTGGCCTAAAAAGGTGGAGAGTTATGCAAATTAGTTAAATAAAGCTGCTGATCTTAATGCACAAAGCAGGTTCAGGCTCTTCTCCTGTTGGCTAGGGTTTAAGTTATCTGGTTAAACTGTGAAATCTGCTTTGTGAAATGCTCCCCTGGTCTCCATCACCCACCACCATCAGTAGGTTTCTCTATACACCTTTTCACACCAGGCCACTTGGAGTGAATGCTGACTTCTCAGTGATTGAATGCAGGAATTTTGAAAACTGTAGATTTCCCCTTCAAGTTAAATGGAGGGCGTTTTAATTTGGCAATATATTGATTGCTGTGATCTCGAGGATCTGGCTTTCAGGCTTGCAGTGAAGCATCATGTCAGCCCTTTTTCTATTTACAGACTGTTTTAGGATGGGAGAGAAGCTGGGGAGCTTCATCCGTGCTTTGTAAAAACCAAAACTGAACACTATGAGCCAAGTCGTGCTAGAAACTGTCCAAGTGTATTCATGTGTCAACACTATATATGTCCTAATTAATGGAAACACTATGTTATGCAACTAACTGCAATCCATCTGCGATTCAGGAGACTTTAACGCTAACCGTGCTGGCTGTCCGTTTGCAAACTTCACATCGACGTATCAGGTGACGCTGCCTTCAGAGACCTCAATACAGATGATTAGCATTGTCGACACTACTGTAATCAGACGTCTCGGCGGAACTGGACCACTGCACACCTCTGCACCGAGAGGTCCTGCATATTTACAATCGGCCTTTCCCTCCATATCGTTTCAGTGTCCTTAAGTGTGTGTAAATATAGGGACCCAGATCGCAAGGGCTCGTGAATAAGCGTATCCTTTATTCTTCGTCAAAGGTTTTGCCTTGATCTTTTGGATCGATCGATCTCTCTTTCTCTGGAATGTTTTAAACGGTTCACCCGGCGTCGCTGATCAAGAAGAACACGTTAGTAAGGATCCGTTAGCATGTTATGCAAGTGAGATCGTGCTAACTGGTCTGCAGTAGCTTTTTTTTTTTTTTTTTTTTTTTTTTTTTTTTAAACGTTTATTCGTGTTCATATTTCAGGGTGAGCTGTTCGTTTTTGGCTGTGTCTTGTGTATTGCAATTTTTTTTATAATTCTAAAGAATCAAGAGGCCTTTTTAATGTTTGTTCGTTTACAAAAACAGTGGTTCATATACCAGCAGGGCTTCCGCCCTATCTAGCTTTTCTCCAGAATGAGGTAGGAAACCATTTTGTCAATTCTTAGTTCAACATTCTGTTTAAAAGACATCTCAATAACCCAATGACTCAAACTCAACATGCATCAGAGAAAAAAAGGATGCAAAACCACTGGTAACAATTGAATGTGTGCCAAAACGTCCCATTCCAGTCATAAACCAGACCTACTTCTGAACCTCATTCTCACCTCACACGTTCACGTAGCATTCCGTCTGAGCCTTCGGTTAGTCGTGGTGAGCCTCGGGCACCGGGGGGCCTTTTTTGCCTTAGAATTCATTCAGGAGCTGTAGTGTAGAGACTGATCCTCCCCGCAGGCAGAAGTGGTTTCAGCACAACTTCTTACGCTTATGTTTTGGCAGCTTTGAGTCACTGTAGGTTCCTCTGTTATTGTTCCTTTTGTATATAACTCTAATTCTCATGTTTTCAAAATCTGCAGAGACTGAGACCTTATTTCATGTAGGTTGTTTTTAAAAGGAACCTCAGAACAACTTTTCTTCTTAGGCCTAATGCATGCACATAGGTAATGAAGTTTTGTAATTTTTGTATTCCTTGCCTTGTTTTATCACAATCTCTTAAAGTGAAGCTAAGCCTTTTAACTTTTGTTTTTTTACCAAAAAAAAAAAAACTAAAATGGTGTTGTAAAGAGATTTGTAGTTGTTATTGTGTGATCCTTTTTTTGCATTTGATAATTTTAGAACTAAAAACATTACAGCATTTTTAATAAATGATCTCATTACAGCTTAAACAGTCTGCATGTCTCTTGCACCACGTCTAGGAATCGCAGTCACAAACCTGTATTTACTTTTTATTTTCCAGTTTTGTCTCATTGGAGCCTCTAACGATCTGAGTTTTTATTTAGACATTGTGCCATAAAGACCAAAACTCACCTGAAATTTGGACATGTGATTCAGTTTGACCAGTCCGATCAGATTCAAAACCACATACAAATTAGGCTTGAAATGGTGGGTGGGTGGGTGGGTGGGTTGCCTATATCTACATAAGTGTATGCATTACATTGCTTCTACATGACTGGCTGATCAGATAATTAATTAAATACATTTATATTAAACACACACAAGGCTTAATCTTTTAATGAGGCTTTTTTTTTTTTTTAAAAGCCAATGGGTCATTGACAAAATCTGGGCCCTGTTTCCAAGAAAAGAGCCCAGTCCACGTTTATTATGGAAACGGGGCCCATATTTTGTCAATGACCCATGTCAGGACCCTTGTCAGGACTGACCGCTTGAACCTGATTCCACTTCAGCATATCCTATTTAAGTAGTATTAAGCAGGCAACCTTGCGGAGGATGCGCTGCAACAGTAGAAGACCATGTCTGGTTTCACTTCTGTTAGCCCAGAACAGAAAGCTGCAGTGGCTCAGCACAGGCTCACAAACCTGGACAATTGAAAACTAGAGAAACGCAGCCTGGTCTGATGAATCCTGATTTCTGCTGAGGCCCACAGATGGTCAGAACTTTACTCCAACAGCATGAATCTGTGGACTCGACCTGTCTTGTCAGCAGTCCAGGCATTAACTGGAGGGGGGGGGGTTGGGGGGTGGTGGTGCTTGTAGGTTTCGGGTGGTTTTAGACAGTGCAGAAAAAGACCTTGCGACCCCTGGCTCTCATCACCACCTCTGTGGGGGGAGGAAAAAAAAACAAAAAAAACTCCGTAGGTAAGTTTCATGACAACGAACCACTTTGAACAACATGTTGAATGTTTGTTTACATCTCACTGTAACAAATAACTGACTAATGCAGGAATTCTGAACAAATGGGTGGAATTGCCCTTTTCATTTAAACACTACAAGTAATTTGTGTGTTCTTTTTAAGAATAGGCTCATGGTTTTGATGTGCTTGGTTTCATACGTCCTAGAAATGTAACTCACTTTGACAAGTTGTGGGTGTTAGTGGGTGTCTGGTAGTTTCCGTTTGCAGGTCACGCTGATAAAAGGAAGCACGTGACCCCACCAGACTTCCCCAAAGTGAACTTCTCATCAGATACGGCAACTAGGAGCACATACTTCAATTTTAAAAGTGGGCATGAACAACATGTATGACGAATGTTTTTCATTGCTGTGTATTAATGCTGTACGGCAAGGGGAAAAGCAACACCCACACACATGCATACACACACAACTCCAGGATTCTGGTGTTTTAAGGGCCGGCACCACTGTTCATAGACTATGTAGCAACACGAGAGCTCAAAAGGGCCCAAAATTGGTAACTGCACTGATCCTGCCTTAGCTAAATAATGAGCTTGGTATTGGAAGTGACAGGTCGTGAACCTCACACACCTGTAAACCAGGCCTGTAAAACGGGCCAATTCCAAACCCTAAAACTCTTACAGAACAGTCAGATTTGTTATATTTGCATGGATTTTATCCACTAGTCAAAGCCTTTCGAAGCTAAATGCAAAAGCTAGTTTGGGGGAATATGGAAATGAGTCTGAAAATCCAAAAACCTAATGCTAGGCCGACCGAAGAAGGAGATTGGAAGGCCGAAGGCTTAAAGGCATCGCTAGGTCGACCAGGGACTCGTGGTTAAAAAGGCTAAAAGCTAACCTAAAGCTACAATGTCTTCAGCTAGCTATCTGCACACTGTGCCTTCTAAAAGATGTTGGGCTATAAATGCCTGTGCGTCACTTTTGACTGTCTGAGGTGGCTGGTATTTTTCAGAATTGTTCTCTTTTGCCTGAACCAAACTCTGAGGGCCCTATTTTAGCGAACTTGGGCGAGCCGATAACCACGCTCCGTGCGGCTTGATTTAGGGCATCAGTGTGTCTTTGTTATCATAATGGCAGGAAACGTTCATATTGCACGTCTCGAAACACACAAAAGGCATGTACTGAGTCTCTTAATTAATCATGGGTGTGTTTTGGGTGTGTTTCAGTTTGTGACTTGCCATTCCCTTTAAGAGCCAGGTGCTGGATTGCTGGACGTGTCCAACGTAACCAGCTTGTTCACGCTGTGAAGGTGTAAGCAGGTCATTTATGGGAACAGCACGCGTATATTGTTGATATAAAAGTTTGCGTAGCTGCCAACTGGTATGCGCTATGGGTTTGGACACTGCTGCGTGTTCATGTGTATGTAACAAGTGGGAGTGTGCACGCCTGTTGGGCTGCACACGCCTGTGTTGGCAATTCACTGCCAAGATAGCAGTCTGACTGTTGTTTTCAGTCAGTGGCACACCTGTTTTCTGTTGGCAAGATAACAATACGCCAGAAATGTACCTGAACCACCGCACCCATCAGCGTAGATATATTCACAAGCAGCTTTGCTATTTAATTGACACAGGCGGAAGACGTAAAAATAGACTGTTGGCGGGGTGGAAGAAAGCAATGAGCATTACGATGTGTCTTGCGCAGGGTGTAAGACAGGATCCCTGAATGTAGTTACTGAATGTATTTAATAAAAGCCATATTGATCAGTTATGTTGATCGATGACCAACAAGGTAATGTTCCTGCAACTCAAGTTCAAGCCAACAGTAATTCTCACTGATTCTCATTTGTTCCACCTAAATGTTCCCTGTCCACTCCATGTTATTACAGTGGTGAGCTCACATTGCAACGCAAGATCAATCACATGTAGCTTCTGAGTGTAGTTTAAGCTTAATATATCTAGATGAACTACTGGCAGTGCATCAATTCATCGCAACACTCCTCATAAAATTCCGTATAAATGGGCAGGACTTAGTTTAGACTGCATGGTTATATGTTGATGTTGATGATAGTTGATAGTTGATAGTTTATTGGTATATAACAAAAACAATGAAAGCAAGCGGTTGTATGTATATTTTATTAGCATTATTTAACAAAGTTTACAAAAAAGAAAAGTAAAAAAAATCAGTTTTACATGGTATGGTCTCTGTACTTATGTATAATACAGATAGTGGGACTATCAAAACAAATGTTACTACTAAAAAAAGCAAAACTGATTTCATTGTTACTTCATCAGATTCATTATTTTCCATCAGCTGTACTCTTTGTTCTTAAACCAAGAACAAATTTGGGGTTTTGTTCAGCATCGCATTGGAAGATTTGAGAGGTGCTGCAAAGGGTTCTTTGAGCAATGTCAGGAAATAACTTTTTGGCTCCATGAAGATCCATCCAGCAATTCACTTTTACCTGTTCGTGGCTATGGTGGGTCTGGAGCCTACCTGGAATCATGGGGACAAAGGCAGGAATGCCAGTCCATCACAGTCCATAACACAAGAACCATTTTTGTAAAAGAGATGCATGTGTGAAGAACCTTTTATTAAAGGTTTGAGGAGGCAATGTAGAAGATCATTACCTATTTAAAGGTTCTTCACACTCACACTGCCTTTACAAATATGGTTCTTCTGTGGCATCACTCAACGAACCCTTTGTAGTTCCCTCATTTTCTTTTTCTTTTTTTTTTTTTTAAGAGTACGAGGGTAAACTCAATATGTCTGTAAAGTGATTGGGCAGGATACACGTGAGCTTACTTTTAGCACTGTGGAAACTGGCATTGATAAAGAACCCCTTTCCTGTCTTGTAGAGTAGAGTCTTGTGAATATGGGTGCAAATTACAGAGGAAAGAAGTGAACATTTATCAGCAGAAACACAGAATGACGTTATATCTACATAAAACTGCTTTTCTATATTCAAATGTGAAAAGACTGAACTTGACCAGCTAACTTCCTCTATGTGTTCTCTGCCAGACTGTCGACAGCGTGGTTAGAACGTTTCTCCAGCTAATGTATATCAGAGTGTGAAACTCTTGTTGATCTTACCAAAAAGGGATGATTTTGAATACAGTCATTGGATTAATCTGTACTGTGGCTTGTTTTCATCAAGGTATGTCCAGTTTTTGTGCATTTGTTTTTCTACCATCACTGATGTACATTGCCTTTGAGAAGCATAGACAATTGCCATTGTCTGAGCTTTCACTCCTGACTTAATACTGTAATACTGCTGTTTTTTAAATATTATCTGGCTGCTTTACTTTCTTTAGCCATGTACCAAATAAGTAGGTATAAAAGACAGGAAGATAGAGTTGTATATAAACAGCATAAATATTAGTGAGACATTGTCAACTAATACAGGAAATACTATCACTTCCCCCATATTTAGAAACCGAGACCATTTTGTATGGTTGGGTTTATACATTATGCATAATAACTGTTTAATATTAGTATTATTATGTAAACTGATAATAACAAAAGCACATTCTTATACTTTGTTTATTTCAGCAATGGGCGAGATGGTTACTGGATACATCGGCAAGTCTGTTGTCTTAAAAACAGGGGTGAATTCATCATTTGTTCCTTCAAGAATTCAGTGGTCCATCTATACCAACACAACAATAATTATTGTCTGGGATCAGGGGTACCTTAATGAAAAGTTCTTTAAATATAAGGGCCGCCTTGCACTCGACAACTCTACAGGGGATTTAGAGATCAGAAATTTAAAAGCTGATGATGCCATGACGTACTTTGTGTCCTTGTTGAGTAAAGACGACAAGCAGATGGAAAAGAGGATAAAGCTGATAGTTCAAGGTAAGAGAACAACAAAGACCCAGAAACCTCATAAAGCATTTATAAGGTTCATTATTTGTGAATTGCTTGAAGTGTGAACTCCTAAAAAGGGCTTTTCAAGTGTTCTTTGGTAAAGCAGTGGTGTAATATATTGGGTATATATTGGGTTGATAGCTCAAAGAAGGCTCCAGTGGTTCTACGCCTGGTTTGAAGGTTCTTTGGACTGGTGAAAGCCTTTGATAGATTTGTAGGATCTACAGTGGGGAGAACAAGTATTTGATACACTGCTGATTTTTCAGGTTTTCCCACTTGCAAAGCATGTAGAAGACTGTAATTTTTATCATAGGTACTCTTCAACTGTGAGTGATGGAATCTAAAACAAAAATCCAGAAAAATACATTGTATGATTTTTAAATAATTAATTTCCATTTTATTGTGGGAAATAAGTATTTGATCATCTATCAACCAGTAAGAATTTTGGCTCTCACAGACATGTTACTTCTTCTTTAAGAAGCCCTCCTGTTCTCCACTCATTACCTGTATTAACTGCACCTGTTTGAACTCGTTACCTGTATAAAAGACACCTGTCCACACACTCAATCAGTCAGACTCCAGCATCTCCACAATGCCCAAGACCAGAGAGCTTTGTAAGGACATCAGGGATAAAATTGTAGACCTGCACAAGGCTGGGATGGGCTACAGGACAATAGGCAAGCAGCTTGGTGAGAAGGCAACAACTGTTGGTGCAATTATTAGAAAATGGAAGAAATGCAAAATAACGGATAATCTCCCTCGGTCTGGGGCGCCATGCAAAATCTCACCTCGTGGAGCATCAATGATCTTGAGGAAGGTGAGGAATGAGCCCAGAATTACACGGCAGGACCTGGTCAATGACCTGAATAGAGCTGGGACCACAGTCTCAAAGAAAACAATCAGTAACACTCTACGCCGTCAAGGATTAAAATCCTGCAGTGCACGCAAGGTGCCCTTCCTCAAGCCAACGCATGTCAAAGCCCGTCTGAAGTTTGCAAATGACCATCTGAATGATCCAGAGGAGGAATGGGAGAAGGTCATGTGGTCTGATGAGACAAAAATAGAACGTTTTGGTTTAAACTCCACTCGTCATGTTTGGAGGAAGAAGAATGATGAGTACAACCCCAAGAACACCATCCCAACCGTGAAGCATGGCGGTGGAAACATCATTCTTTGGGGATGCTTTTCTGCAAAGGGGACAGGACGACTGCACCGTATTGTGGGAAGGATGGATGGGGCCATGTATCGTGAGATTTTGGCCAACAACCTCCTTCCCTCAGTAAGAGCACTGAAGATGGGTCGTGGCTGGGTCTTCCAGCATGATAACGACCCAAAACACACAGCCAGGGCAACTAAAGAGTGGCTCCGTAGGAAACATCTTAAGGTCCTGGAGTGGCCTAGCCAGTCTCCAGACCTGAATCCAATAGAAAATCTTTGGAGGGAGCTTAAAGCCCAGCGACAGCCACGAAACCTGAAGGCTCTGGAGGAGATCTGTATGGAGGAGTGGGCCAAAATCCCTGCTGCAGTGTGTGCAAACCTTGTCAAGAACTACAGGAAACGTCTCATCTCTGTAATTGCAAACAAAGGTTTCTGTACCAAATATTAAGTTTCTTTTTCTGGTGTATCAAATACTTATTTCCCACAATAAAATGGAAATTAATTATTTAAAAATCATACAATGTATTTTTCTGGATTTTTGTTTTAGATTCCATCACTCACAGTTGAAGAGTACCTATGATAAAAATTACAGTCTTCTACATGCTTTGCAAGTGGGAAAACCTGAAAAATCAGCAGTGTATCAAATACTTGTTCTCCCCACTGTATGTAGGGTTCACTATTGTTGCATGTCAAAGAACCCCTTTTCAGTAGTATATAGAACCCTTCTGGTTAAAGTGTAGGTTCTCTCACTAGATATCTTGTTTTCTTTTCTTTCTTCTCGAAGACTGAACATACTTTATCCTTCTTTGTCTCCCGCAGAAAATCTCAGCATACCCAATATAACAGAGATGTTCAGCTCCTTTCATAAAAATGACTGCATAATTAAACTCCAGTGCTTTTCATCACAAGGCCATGTTAATCTTTCCTGGACAACTGCGCCTGAATTCAATAAGCCTTTTTGGAGCAGGAATATGGCCGATAGCTCTGTACTGTCAGTACTGTGGACATCCTTGGAACCTAGGGAAAACGTAACCTTTACCTGCACAGCTTCGAGCGGCGGTCGCAAAACGTCAAATCAGCTCACTGTACAATGTCAAGGTAAGAATGCCGTCCTGTTTTGTAATGTCACCAGCTACAACACCGTCTTGTGATCTTGTGATCTTGTGTTTGAATCACCCCTGTTGTGGCCTGAAGGAAGCAGGAGTTTGTAATATAGGTATGACTGCAGAATGATGCATGACTTCAGTGGTCTATTTTTTTTTACTGTAGGGAGAAATGAGAAACTATTCAGAGAAAGACAAAAAATAAAATACCCTTTGTGGTACATTTGACCTTTTTATCCCACTCGAAGTCTAAGAAAAGAAGTTTAACACTTGTTTGGGGGGGAAAAAAACCCAAAAAGGTATAAAAAAAAATAGCAAGACAATGGATATGTGGATAAACTAGTATCACCAACATGGTATCAAATGTAATACTCTTATACACTGTCATATATCCACTATCAAAAAGTGAAAGTAAAAGCCCCTCAGGCAATGGTGCCTTACCCTCTCCCTAACCTTCAGAGCACATATGAGAAAAGCTACAACTCTTCTGCTCTGCTGTGTTCAATTGTGGGGCACCTCGTCATGATGGGCTGCGAAAATGGCTTTACCAGAGTGTGGATTTACCTGGTTACTCTGTGCTAAGCTCAATAGCCATGAAGGCCAAGTCTCTTTTTTGTGATTTGTAATTAGTATGTACAGTCAGGTACATAACTCTGTTCACGGTTTTAGCACAGTCCCTTCTTTTTCACAAAAGTAATTAGACAAACGTAATTAGAAATAAAAGGATACTTTTTAATACTTGGATGCAAATTCTTTACAGTCAGTATGGCCTAAATTTTGAAACTCCTTGAACATCACCAAATGCTAAATTACCTCCTATAAGATTTTTGCCAAGCCCTAATTTTAGCTACCTTCAGTTAATCAGAAAATCAGTGTTCATCTGCTTTAGTTGGTCTTCCAGGCCTTTTGGTGTTGCTGAGCTTGTCTGTGCATTTGAAAAAACCCAACAAATTGATTATTTTTCCCCCAGTCCAATGATGACCTCTTTAACTTGCATATGCAACTCTTGACATTAACCGAAATATAGCAATATTTGCTGGCAAATGCAAATTCAACACTTTCAATCAACTAAAGACCTTTTATGTCTTTTATTTGTCATTAGATAATGAGAAAACAGTTAATTGTTCAATTATGTTTAAGCTTGTGCCAATGGAGGGAATACATTTCTACATAATTAATGCAATATTTTTGTTAAACCTTTTTTAATTAAAGCTCTGCACTGCAGACATGTGTGTTTTGGGCCATTTTCCATCTGTACAGTGAAGAGTCATCCTATTTATTTTGCAGCATTTGACTGAATATGAGTATAACATAAAGCCCTAAACACTTCAGAGTTCATCCATCTATGTCTATCAGCTGTCACACCATCAGTAAACCCAGTTTTCTTAATAGCAGCCATATATGCCCACGCCATAACAGTGCCTCCACCATGTTTGACAGATGATGCCTTTGTAATAATAAGCCTTTCTGCATTAAGGGGTTCAATTTATTGTAGAGTTTGATTGGGGATGCTCCTACTTTCACAATAGTGTTTTTGAATTGGCTCAAATGAATTCAGTGTTCATCTACTTTAGTTGAGGCTAATGATGGCATCCTTTAGTTGCATCAACCAAAATATCGCAGTGGCTTACTAGGTTACCAGTTTTACGGGTATTACAGAGGTGGACCAATGTTGCATTAGAAATCTTGCTCAAGGACTCAGGATAAGATGGTAGTGTCAACTTTCAGCTTTCAGCTTTAATTCAAGGGTTTTAACAAAACGTTGCATTAACCGGTGAGGCCATTTTCACATAGTTTTTCTATTTTCACAGACTCAAACGTAATCAATTAATTCAATGATCAACAGTTTCATGGCCAGTCGTGGAGTTAATTCAACAACAAAGTTGATTTCAAGTGTTGAATCTGCGTTTGGTAGGCTACAAAGACCATATTCACCATTAGTGTTGGACACAGATGGAATTTGGCCTGCACCCATCTGTGCAGTGCAATCTAACCGCTAACCTTAACTTTAACTCTAAACCTAATTCTAACCAGCAACCCTGGTCCTTATTCTAACATTTAACCTCAACCCTAAACCTAACCCTCATTTTGGCCTTAAACCGAAACCTTACTCTTAACCCCAAACATATTTCTAATCTTTATCCTGGCTCTAATTCTAAACTTAACCTCAATGTTAATGTTAACTTAACCTAATGTTCGTTAATGGCAGTAATTGTGCTTCACCACAAAAAAATGTGCAACACAGTATCTAAGCTCTGTTCCTAAACTAGCTGACATTTCTCAGTGCACTGCTTACCCTGGCAGTTTCATGACCTCAGTAACAGCCTGTCCAAGGGTGACTTTTGTGGAAAGCATTATGATCATCATTAAACAGTATGATGATGCTGAAACCATGAAAATTGCATCTCTCTTTTCCAGGTGAGGAATTCAAGCCAGTTTGTCAAGTATGTCAATGTTCAAGATGTCGTTACGGGGTTGACTTCTCTCTAGCTTTGCTATGCATCACCATTGTTACACTATTGTTAAGGATTAGTTGAGGGGAATACACCCTAATCACTTTAGTTATTTATATTTGCCGGCCTCCGATTCCCACCAAACATTTACATCATTGCTTGATCTCACTTTCAAGATATTTTGTCATTGTATTATGATTTAATTCAATTTCTTAACTTAATATTAATTATATTTTAAGCACATAGTAAGTATAGTGGGATTTCACCTGTATTTTACATAATAACTGGGAATTAAGAGCCATGATGCATAACAAATAAGTGACTGGATGGATTTAGGTAGATTTTTAGTCTGTGGCTCCTCCCCCTCAATCTGTTTGCTGCTATTCCCATCTACAGGTTAAAGCCCCCCATCATATGGGCTTTTGACAATGGATGATCTCCTCACCTCATTGACCAGCAGGCAGTTAGACTGTTGTGCCACCCCTCTAGAGTGGCACAGCTAGTTAACTGCCTACTCGTCAAGCGACAGAAGGTCATAAGCTTGAAAGCTTAAGTCCAAACCTGCAGATGGAAATGAACAGTGAACAAACTGAGAGGGAGGAACACAGATTAAACGTTTTGATCATTTTGAGGCGTACCTTATATTTACATTTCTTGGCATTTCACTGATGCCCTTACCCAGAGTGACGTACTAGGTTACCATATTACGGGTATTACAGAGGTGGACCAATGTTGCATGAAGAGTCTTGCTCAAGGAGTCTTATTTCGACCACGGCGGGTCAAAAGTATTAATACAAGCTTCAAGCTACAATAGTCCCTGTAGGCACTGCATGAGTAATGCACCTTAGTGTGTAATATGTCTTGAGGGGTTAAGTTACCATGACTTCCCTTTTTTTTGTATATGTACAATAATTATAGAGTTATTTTCAACCTCTTTACACCCTGTGTGCCATGCCTGCACTACTGCTTTCAAACGGGGTTTAGCGTAATGAAGAACAGAATGTAAAACAGCCGTTACATCTCATCTCCCATGGAGTGGAATGAAATGAAGGAAATAATCTGTATCTCCTTTGTAAAAATGGAGACTATTTGATTTCAGTTTTACAGTGAATTATCTACTATGTAAAACAAATAGAGCAGCAATTAATGTCTGTAAAATATTTATGATTGATGAGCATTTTTGTTTAAAAAATATATAAGTTGCTTAAGCTTATGGGAAATATTGTTTAAAACCATGTTTTGTTGCAGTAAACAACTATTTTGGGTTAAACTAAGCAGACTTAACATCACATACTGCAATTTAAGGCATATACGATCTCTCTGAAAGGTTTAATCTTAAAGCAAAATGTCTGTCATTTGCATTACAACACTGTAAAAATGTAAGCAAGCTGTTTACCATCACAGTTTTTTATTACACAAATAGTGGAGTGTTTCAATATTCAACAGCAAATCTAATAAAGAATACTGTTGTGCTATTTGTTAACTTATTTGATGTTCCTAAGTGTGTCTGCCTGTTTACTTTCAGTACAGTTTTAGTGTTTGTTCGCTCTACACTATTAAGTTAAAGTTAAAAGTTAAAGATCCTTGAGGAACTCTTGGAGTCTCTTCAGTTTGAAGAACTGTAGAGGAACCTCTTAAGGTGCTTTCAGGAACCTTCAGTAGACCTTTTTCCTTTTAAAGACCTCTTCCAGAAGCCTCCTCAAAGCCCTGTAAGAGGTTCCTCCACAGTTTCAAATTGAGGACCTTCAAAAGTTCTTCAAAGATCTTATACTTTTAACATTGTATACAGTATTATATGCCCTTGGTTTACTGCCCCTCCTTCAGTTCTATAACGGCTTGGTTGAACCGCACATTCGGAATCAGTCCAGATGTGCTTCTAAACAGATACACATGTATTCAGACTTGATGAGTTCCTATATTTAAATCATCTGATAATTAATGATTGTTTAAACAGCCACATGTAAAAGGGCTTATTTAATACTCAGTTAGTGCCATCAGTACAGGTGGTCCACTTACTGCTTTGAGGGACTACTCAGCGGTGTGCTATTCTATAGTGCATGTTTGTAAATAGTGTCACTAAACAGGGTCTTAGCAGGGTTTGCAGCCTTTCTGGTTGGGTTTTGGGGTTTGTCTGTGTGTTGTTGCCAGTGAGTTAGATGAGGTATCTGGTTTTGGTTTCTGGTCTGGTTTTAGCTGTTGTTTTAGTTCGGGTTAACTAGTGTGTATCTTTTTTTGTTGTTATTTTTATATGTATATTTTATATTTTGTTATATGTGTATTTCGTATTACTTGTCATCTGAGATGTGTTACCAGGATGGACAGCTGCATGAACTTGTGTTTGTAATGCCAAACGCTAACAAATCTAGCTCACTCACATTGAAAATTACACTTTATTTTTGTATATTTCAAATATTTGTATGAAATAAAACAGCTTACGTTTTTTCCTAATGTGTCTCTTCTATTGCTTTTTGAATGATTGCATCATACTATATTAGGACTCCCCTTATCACACAATACTACCAGTGCTGGGAGGGTAAAGGCTAGCATGTGCATCCTTCAAGTCGAATAAAGCCAGCCACCTGCTAATTTCCCTACTGTTGCTAACAAAATGTCATTGGACAGCTGAACATGCTTGGAGAAAAACACTAACTGCCAGTTCTGCTACATCAGCTAACAGACCCCCACTGACTAGCATCATGCTAAATAATGTCCCGATAACCAGGACAGTGCTTAGACAGCTGCACCACTCAGGAACCCTCTGCCATGTTGCATTTGATATATTAAAATATGTTAAAATAAAGAAAAATCATAAAAATATGATAAAAAAATTCATATGACAAAAAACCATGACAATCTAATTTAGAGATATTTATTTTTTTATTCCTTTTTGTTTAAACATACACAAATATTATGCTCAATAGACTCACTTAAGCAAAACTAATAATAATAATACTTTTGTGAATCATTTTTACAGCTCTACAGTTCACTCACCTCCATTGAAAGCTGAGAAGGTGCTTTAATTCTCCTGTTGGCATTTTAGAGATACATGTTTTTGTGTGACATTGAGAAATATGTACATACACAGACACACACACATTATATATAGTGTGTATATCAAAATACAGACAGTAAATATCTATATGCTGCATTCTGTCATAAATGCTTGACAGTATAGTGGTTTTAGTCAGAAATGGAGACTTACTAATGTAAACTTACTGGATACTTTAATGTATGATTTCACTGACGGTTTGTTACATGCTACTGTAAAATCCTGACATTCAGCATTACTGTATTTATCATGATAACTACTGGTAATGGAAAACAATGGTAGGCATAATCTGCCATGCCATAAAGTTTATGACATGGTTATGCCACTGTAATGTAGCGGAGATAAGTTAAAGTGTTGCTTTACCTTTTCTTAAACAGAACATGAAGGCCTTAGCATGCAGTTCTAATGATGAATAATACTTCACACTGAACATTTGCTACAATACATCGATCAAATCAATTTCACTAAAGCTATAAAGTGACAAAAACAATGGTAATGTAAAAATGTTAAGGTCCAGACAACATACATATAACGTGTTTATAATAAGTATTCATTCATTCATTAATAAGAAGTGAGCTTTGTTCAAATCTTCACAGCACTTCCTGGTATGGTGAGGACATGGAGGGGCCGGATAGGTTGGGACGTGCGAATGTCACCTTGTCATAAAGCGTCTGAGGCTGTGGAGGGAGATAGTAGCGGGGGAAAAAACCCCAAAAGGTCAAAGAACAAAGTATTGGTCACATTTCATTATTTCCAACTAAATAAGTAATGCATCAGACACTCATTCATTCATCTTTTCAATGATTTGTAATATACATTTATGTAGATGTTGTTGCTGTCTCCTAAATGCAAAACACAATGAACTATGCTGACCTATAACAGTATCTAGCAGCACACCTTATCAATACATGGAAGTCAATTCATACATAATAAAATAACTAGTATTTACTAGTATTTCTATAGACAATACCAACTAAAAGAGACAATCTAGGTCTCCAGCAGCATTTCTGCAATTCTCTTCGCCTACAGAGGTACACAGAAATGACCCTAAAATGCTTGTGTGAGCATGCCAGCCAAGCAGGGGGCGCTAACACCTCACAAAGTTTGATGTCAAATTCCTAAAAACAGACCTAACAATTTTTATCTAAAATTATCTAACATCTCTCTCTCTCTCTCTCTCTTTCTCTTTCTCTCTCTCTCTCTCTCTCTCTCTCTCTATATATATATATATATATATATATGATAGTACTCACCTTGTCTGATGTTATTCTGTGCTCATCGACTGTTTCGTAAATTGATGCTATGTTTATACTCTGAGATCGTTGCTGTAATACAACGGAAGGAAAAGTTGTTAAAACTTTATAACATTTAAATACTACTGAAAACAAACTGAAAACAATGATTAATTAATTTAAATAATCTTTACTTTAAAAATGTTTGGTACTTGCTTTTCATTTTTACTGTACAAATACTTTTCTATACTGTATGTTTTTGTGTATAACCATATGGAACATTTGATATAAACATGTTTAATTGACTGATATATAACTATCTAAGCCACATGTACATTTATAAAATACAATATGATTAACTATATATGATATAATTACAATACTGTGTCACAACATAAAAACAAAGCAGATCTGAAGGGACTGTAGTAGAGACTTTTACATTTTAAGGACCATAACAAATATAAATGACTAAAACTCAGCATAGTTTTATGCATCATTAGGTCAGAATAGGTTTTGTGGATTGCTGCTTAACTAAAGATTTGCTAAATGTACAAATGCTGCTTAAACAAATTTGTAAATTGTAAATGCATACTTACATCTTTTGTTACAGTGCCTTCAGTGTTTACATCTGCATACACTGTATTCCCATTGTCAGTTAATCTATCTTTTTATTAGAAAGAAACAAAAACGTATAGTTTAGTGATTTTTATAAGTGATATAAAATGCTTATTAATGTTTTTTACATTTGTTTTATTATTTATACAAATAATTGAATTATTAATAACAAACCAACCAAACAAGGCCAATATAACAAGCCAATTTTAATGATGGCTGTAGTCTCAGGATTTTTCAAGCCCTCTATTACAAGTATCTTTAGGACCCTTCTGCAATTATGACCTGCTGCAAAGGTGATGCATAGCGAGACGTTCCTGAGGAATCTTTGCCCATTTCTTATGGGTAAGGGCTTCCACTTCACTAATATTCTTGGGTTTGCTGCTGCAACCACCTTTTGCAAACCCCACCAAAGATTTTCTATTGGTTTCAAGTCAGGTGTCGACTGTCAACTGTGACGGCCACTTCAGCATCCTCCAGATTTTCTTATCAAACCAAGCCTTGGTGGACTTTGAGGTATGCTTGGGATCAGTGTTCCCAGTGTTGCTTCCACCTGTATCTCTATCAACATTCAGTGTCTTTGATCTCTTTTTGTATAATTTTCTTTGTTTGTGCAAGGCAAGCAATCTCCTCTCTAAACTCTCTTGATTTAGCTATATTTGTAACATGCTATTGAACAATTCTGAAAATGCATCAATAACAGAGGCATTGTGTGTTGAATTTGGAGAACTTGTTATATGATATATGATTTGGCACTTGTTATATCAGTTGTGTCAGAGATATTTAAATTGTTCTTGTTTGATTGGTTTATTGCAAACAGCTGAAAGTTTGCAACTGTGGCTAATAAACTTAACTTGCAAATGCAGGTTAAACATTTTGATTGCAACTGTACATTTGTCAATCACAGTAAAATTAAGGTCATTGATGGAAACATTTGCCTGAAAAGAAACGTAATTCACCAAATGGGGTTTCACTACTTATTGGTCTTATAAAAGTTATTGTTTGATAAAAAAACCTTTTTTAAAAATGTGAAAAACCAGATTACATTTTTAGAAACAATTCATGTAGAAAATATAATTGGGGAACCAAATCATTAGGAACCCGTTGCTACCTAATGTTTTATGTGTGCCAAGAGATTCACTGTAAATAAACAATTAATACAGCTGAATCTGGGTCACTAATCTGATACTGTTTTTTTTTTTATTATGAACTCTGTCTGTACATAAAAGAGTATGTGGCATATTTCAGTACACACCTCTGTGAGATGTCCACCAGCAACTCACTACAACTATGGCGATGAGCAGAATGACAACAACACCTCCTCCTGCTGCAATCCATATTAATAGCTTATCATGACTGTTCTGATCTTAAAAGAGCAACAACAACAAAAATGTTATTCAGTTTGTAAGAACAGAAGCACCATGCAAAAGTTTAACATGTTCCAATTGTAAATATAAAGGTATTTTTCAGTATCAGACCTTAATTAGCTTGTTAGGGCTATGGCTTGATCACAATTATCTTTAGAATTGATAACGCAAAAATCAAAGCTATATAAAGACTCCTCAAACCTTGTCCCTAAAAATCAGCAGCCATGGGCTCCTCTAAGCAGCTGTCTAGCATTCTGACAGTGAAGACTGTGCCCACAAAGCAGGTAAGTGCTATTAAAAATATATTAAACAGCGTAGTTATCCAGTCCTCCGTTTGTAATGTAATTAAGAAACTGCAGTAAATAGACACGGTGGAGGTCACACTGAAGGGCTGAAGATAAATAGACGTGTTCAGAGAGAACTGCTCACCAACTCCAGAATTTCATAAAAAAAAGAACACCTCTCTAAATGTTTAGCATCGGCATAAAAAACATTTTTAAATAAAAAATAATTCTAAACAAGAATTTAAAGCTGGCTACAAAAAAAAAAAACCTTTTACAAGCCGTGGTACTTGTCAAACAATGTGTTCATAATATGTTCATAACGACCCTGCAAGATGACTTTGCTTCTGGGCTTTTTGTTTTGTTCTAAACAATAAACGTTGCGAAAAAATGAAAAAGTTCATGTTATATATATATATATATATATATATATATATATATATATATATATAAACATTAAAGATATGTATCTTTAATGTTTTTATATGTGGCATCTTTCAGTTAAAGATGCCACATATCTTTAATGTATATATAAAAAAAAGATAAAGGTGCACGTATTTGTCAGTGTACAGCGAAATGTGTCCTCCGCATTTAACCCATCTGTGGTAGTGAACACACACACACATACACTAGTGAACTAGGGGCAGTGAGTACACACACACACACACCCAGAGCGGGGAGCAGAGAGGGTAAAGGGCCTTGCCTTATGTTTTATATATATATATATATATATATATATATATATATATATATATATATATATATATATATTGCACACAGCTGGAAGTTCTAGCATCTTAGAGCTCGGTTAGAGATGACAGGGTTGTGGGTTCCATACCTGGGCTTGGCTAGGTGTTGGACCCTTGAGCAAAGCCCTTCACCCTCTCTGTTCCCTGGGTGCTGGAGGTGGTTGCCCACAGCTGTGTGTGTGGGTGCGTTCACTACTACAGATGAGTCAAATGCAAAGGACACATATATGGACCTTTACCTTTTACCTTACATGTGGCTCAAAAACCACATAAAATTTGCAAATATAGGGTTGACAATTTAAGAAATCTTGAGAAAAAATCATTTTTGAGAAATCTTAAGAAAAAAAAAAAACTTACAAACAAACTTACAATTTACAATGACAGGTGAGCCTAGCACAACATCAGCAATCTCAAATGAAACTAGTTAAGTTGTTTAGGGTGTTTAGGGTTAAGTAGTCAGTGTTCTTAAAGTTTAGCTGTTTACTACATGTATCATCATCCTGCATCATTTCAATATGCAGAAGTCAGTTTGCTTGTGGCATATACAGCATTATTAATATTTAGACGCCTTAACACTGTTGTACACTGTTAACAATTATCTGAAACATTTTGTTGACCACAGGTAGAAAAATTACATGTATTTCTGTCATGGAGAAATGGAGAAATCCAGCTCCAGACCCACAGTTCCCAACATGGAAGTTAGTTCCCATGACGCAGACTACAGAATAACAATATTTTAGAGACCTATACCTGTAGGAGACTCTTTGGGTCTGCACTTCACTCTAGTTGTGTTGGAGCCGTTCCTGAGGCTGCTGGATGCAGTGCAGTTCAGAATAACATCTCCATCTGCTGGTGTGAGAGTGAAGTTCAGGTGATCTCCACTCTCCACCTTATAGCCACTCCACCTGTAGGATACCATCTGATCTTCAGGTGCTCGGCACACAAGATGAACCTCACAGCTGTTTGTAGACTCTTTCCAAGTCTGACTGCTCTCAATCTCGATCTTAAGTAAGCCTGCAAAAGATAATAATATGCTCTAAGCTACAGGATGACATACAATGCAGCCCTGGAGCCGATTTTTGTGTTTTGGATTGGTGCTTTAGACCATGAAACAAGACATGGGCTAGAATATCATATTGGGTTTTACTCAGATGTTGTTTCTTGGCCAGTTGTATGCTCTTGCAGTAGTAGTTGTTCAAGAGATCTAACAAAACATCTAGAGTTGGTTGCAGATGTCACATAGGGTAACTAAAGTAGGTCACTGAGGCCACACAGGCATCTGCCATGGTTAAGACTTCAAGTAGGTCTACATTTTAGGACCGTGGCAGTGTTTATGGTTGAGGTTTTTTCTTATTTCTCAAGACTTACAATAGCCTTAATAGCCTATATGACTTTCATTAGTAGAATGTAGAAGAACACTGACAAGACATCAGTGAAAAATCCCAGATATTTTAGGCAGTCTTTGAAATTTTAGAAATCCCAGCCAGATGCAATTTTTGGTCTCAAAAAAGAACATGTCTGTATGTATGGTCATCCTGTGTTACATCAGCAACTAGAACCGGTTGCTGTTAGCTCTCCAAACTTAGGCTCAACAGTCGTCACTGCCAGTAAAGCAGGTCACCATCAGGGAGCAGACGCTGTCATGAAGCAAAAGTGCACTGGCATGTTTAGTATCAGCAGATTATCTGGTAGATTACAGAATACCACAGTAATCTACGACCACAGAAGACTTTCAGTCTTATAGAAAAACGGTTAAATGGTGATCACTGATTATGTGTCAAGTACAGTAACAAGATGAGTCCAACATTATATACACAGTATATACATACAGATTTGTCTTAATGCAGAAAGATCTCTCCTCTAAAATGACAGATCGGGTGGGTCACTGGCAGGAACTAAGGCCAGGATGACTGAGCATGAGAATGGCAGATCTTACGTTTTGAACGCTTCCATTACTCTAAACCCACAATATCGGTGGACGGATGAAGGATGATTCACCAAGGATGATTCAACAAGAATTAAAGGCTGGCGAAAAAAATCTTTTACAGGTCGTGATACTGGCCAAAGGCTGTGTTATTACGTACTGATCATGCAAGATTCCAATAAATAAGCTTCTGGCTTCTGATAAGGCGAACCAGATCTACACGCTTGGAAAAAAGTTATTTTACTCATCACAAAAAACAAAATGCTACAAATGGTTCTTTAACCCATATCATAGAAGAACCTTTTTTGGTCCCATAAAGAACCATTTTTGTCAAAGAGCTGTGGGTGTAAAGAACCTTTAAATTAACTTCTTTAACGCCTCAAACAGCCTATGGCCCGCCAGCGGGACGAAAGTGTTATTACAGACTTCTATTACCAGAGAATAGCCCTATCAGCCTATACAGAAGCCCCTGTAGTTACTGAGTACTACACCTTAGTGTGTGATAAGCCTCAGAGTGTGGAGGGGTAAGACCTTTAGAGGATTCTTCATGCGTACATCACTTTTACAAAAAAGGTTCTTCTATTAAATCACGCAAAGAGTCTTTCATAGCACCCTTATTTTTAAGAGCGCAAAACAATACTGGAACCCTTTTCAGTTTATAGAACAACACACACACACACACACACACACACACACACTAAGGCACACTAAAAAGAACAAGGGTTCTTTGAGAGATGTCAGAAAAACTGCTTTGGTGTGAGTGTGAAGATCTGTTTTTTCTGCACTCAGTTGTGAGCATCTATTGTTCTCAGAAACCCACAGACACCATAATGCCTTAACAAGGTGTTTAAAACACAATATGGACAAAAATATTGGGACCCCTGTTCATTCATTGCTTTTCTAAAATCAAAGGTATTAAAAAGAGTCTCTTACTCTACTAAAAAGAGTAACTGTCTCAACTGTCCAGCGAATGCTGGACTCAATTCATCCCAAAAGTACTGAATGGAGAACCAACCATCATTCCAGTGAACACAGGTTCCACTTTCTGTGCTCCAGAGAGTCCTATCCTAAGCTGTGTGTGTTCATTCGCACATCTGTGTCATCGATGGATCCAACTTAAAGTAGCTGAATGTATTCATTAGAAGGGATGTCCACAAACATTTGGGCATACAGTGTCTCGTCAAGAACCACCCTATGTTGTTGATCTCTGTTAATCAGCAGGTTCTGAAACCTACCACACCTACTTGATTTCACACTGTACTTGTTTGCTGCTTTTTCTCTTTGCATGAATTTAAAAAGAAAATGCTTTGAAGCCAAGCTGGTTCCATATAAGTGCAACTAGACTAGTTTTTAAGACTGTGTTTGTTTGGTCAGTCAAATTCCTATATGATAGGCCCTCAAACTAAGGCTGGCATTGTGTCAGTTAAGTGTGCTTGAATGCAGCAACAACAACCGGCGCAACAACTATTTTCTACGGTTAAGTTTAGACTGCACTGACGCACCAGTTTGATAGTACATTGTGGGGTTGCAGCACTGAAGAATATATTAAATGTCACAATCAGGTATTTCATAAGAAAAAGGGTTCACACCAAGACTCTCTCTATTACACATAACTAGCATGCTGTAGAACTGTAGCAAACCACATCCCAAATGACTGAGTGGTTTGAGTGGGTATGCTTCGTTTGTAAAACCCTGCTGTTAGAACTGACTTACTTTACCTGAGGATTAAGGAGTATTCCCACTCATCAAATGGAAACAGAGGAAATGACAGTGGCTGGACAAGCGCTCACGATTCTCCTCCACGAATCGGAGACCTTTCATTTGTTTTCAAGCAAAAAAGACTTTATAAGCTTTATAAACAGACTCACCATAGACCGTCAGACTGGTTGTCTTTGTTGGCAGCTGGTCTCCAGTTTTATCTGCAATAATGGAGTATCTTCCAGAGTCTCTGAGCTGAAGATCTGTCACTTCTACACTGAGATTCTCATTGTCCATCTTTAATCTTCCACTGAACTGCAGTTCATTAGTAATGCGGATTTGTCCATTTCTATATGATGCAAATGTGCTTCCTTCATATTTCCACTGAGCGTATGAGACTGTTTCTTTAGGATATCCGAGTGGTAAAATGAGGGAACTCCCAGCAGCTCTGCGCTCTGTGCTCTCCTCAGCCAGAACACTCAAACCTGCAGCAAAGAGATCATTTATCACATTAGATATCACATTAATCATGAAACTAAGGGTATTTCTTTAACTTATTTGTGTTTCTATAAGCATATTACTATGGTACCAGTGACTGCTAAAGCTGCGGATTCTGTGTTACACTAATTATAATTTTCCATATAAGGAAAGGTCTGAATTTCCTTTCTTCAGAGAGTCATTAAGAAGAGAAGACATTTACATGGCCCTTTTCCTGCATTAAAGTAATTCAGTTTACATAGCTTTATGTTAACTACGTTTAACTGATGGTATTCTATATACTTACCGATATACAGTATATAATATACAATACTACTTATATAGAGAGCTGGTATACTGTAGCTCATAGTACACTCTTCAATATAAAGATGCTACAAAGGGTCCTTTGAGCAATGCCAATGAAGAACCAGGTTTGGCTCCATGAAGAAGCATGTTTGTCATAGAGACGTGTGAGTTTGAAGAACCTTTAAAAGACCCAAAAAACTTTCCCTTGATGCGAAGGTTCTTTATCAATTTAAAGGTCACATCTCTATTACAAAAAATGTTCTTTATAAGAAGCACATTTTTACTACTGGACGTTACATCAAACTCAACTAAACGTTGAAATTAATTTATATTCATTTAGAAAGAGGCATTTTTGTAACTTTTGTAGTTTTCAATGTCATCACAACCTCGTATCTCCATTTTTTTACATTTCATTTTTTGACACAAAGTGAATCTGACAGTTGTTTCACAACTTCATAATGAATGGATCAATAGAAATGCTCCAAACTGACTGGGAATAAAAACTTATACATTGACAACCATTGAAAGTTAAGAAGGTTTCTTGCGTCTCCTGTAAAGTTGACTTTTTGGAGACTTCTACAAGAATTTTTGCGTGTACTTGCTGTAGAACTCCCTCTGCCACTACTTGCATTTTGCTTACCAAGCTAAGAATAAGGAAGTCCACTATGTATCTCAATCGCTATGAATATTCAACTGTTGACATAAAGAGCTGTATTCATTTATGTACTTACCATAACTGAGAACAAGCAGCACTGCTCCAGAGTATAAAACATGGTATCCATGAAAAGTTCTCATGGCTGGTTATGACTGGACTTGACGAGTGTTTCCTTCTGCAGCAGTCTGAGGGTGTTGACTCGACACTACAGAAAGGGGGCTAAGGAAGGGAAAAAAACACTTCCTCACACTGTAGGACCGTTGTCTCTAAATCTAAAAATATGTGCTGTAGGTGGTTGAAAAGCAGTCAGCAAGTTGTCAGCAAGAAATGTGGGGTATTATATACAAAGTTCTCATATGGTCTTTTCTGAAAGCGCATGTGGTTTGGAGGTTTCTTACTTCTCGCTAGCTGTGAGAGCTGTGTACCTATGCCGCTCACCGTGGTTCGTCTCAGGCTCTTTGTCTTTGCTCTACTTGTTCTTTCACTGTGAGCAGTGCGCTCTCCTAAAAGTGGATAAAAACTTGAATGCACTTATTGAGTGAATTCCCTGGTTTACATATATAGGCCATCTCTCTCTCTTCTGAACCTTAATTGGTGTTTCTTTAATTGGTGTTTCCACATTTAGAATTCCAGGCACAGAACACTGACGGCCTTCCTGTCCGACTGCCAGTAACTCTCCACCTCATCAGCATGCAAAGACAAAGTGAAAAAGTGGTCAAATCTGTAGATGAGGAAGTGCAGCATACATCATTCTTTTCCAAGGTAGTTTCCTGGGCCTCAGAGAGACGCCCACTGGCGCAGACCTGTCAGCAACCCTGCTGCTGTGTTTTGACAGTGCTGACAAATGGAAAGTGAAGCTCAGAACCGGTCTGAACTTGGTGCATCTAGCAGCAGTGGACACAGCAGGGGCGTTCTGCTGTGCCATCTCCTGTTGTGGGCTGCTGAAGCTCACTGAAGGCTTTACGCACCAGCTCAGACAATACACATGTAGGTTGCTGTCAAATTAAGGGAAATACTTGAATGAATGAATGAGTGGAGAAACAAGCGCAAGACTACTGCACACCATTGCACTGTATGTCCAAATGTTTGTGGACACCCCTTTAAAGGAAAAAAATTCAGCTACTTTTAAAAATGCACCAATTGCTCACATAGAAATGCAAATTCACACACACACACAGCTGTCTAGTCCATGTACTGAAGTAGAGAAGTATTGCCAATAGAATAAGCATTAACATATCATCATAAAGTCAGGCATGGGGTAATGGGGTAGAAATCTCCCAGCATTAAGCTGTGGAGCAGTGATTTCAGCAAAGAACTGTGTTCTCTGGACCAATGGTCCTCTATGCAATACTTCTGGGATGAGTTGGGGAGTTGAGGATGAGTTGGAGTGGTAATCATCCAAACATTTGGTGGTTGGAGGTTTGGTGTGTCTTAACCCACTTAAAAGTCCTCACAGATCTCCTTTACCAACATGGTTTATCAGTCTTTAGGGAACTAAAAGTGATTATTCTATGGTTTTTCTCAAAGAACACTTTGTACCACCTTATTTTTAGGAGCGTACTGCCAGTATAATTGGCCTGAGAAGCATGGACTTCTACTATATATATAAATAATGCAGTGGAAACAGTGCAGTACAAATTCTCATTCTTTGTCATTTCCCCAACTTTCACTAAATTTAAATAAAAGAAGAACCATCAGGGCAGTTTAGAAAGTACCCCTTTAAAATCCCAATGATTTGGATAAAAGATGTAAAGAGGCCCCAAAAATCAAAGTTAACTTTTAAAAAATGAATATAAAAGTAATAAAAAGGTAAAAAGATACGACACAAATTCCTCTTCATAAACACTCAACTTCAACATCAACTCAAAGCAAAAATGATTCAATAGGACAAAAATGAGTCACTGTCACTCCATTAGCATTTTCACTCACAAGCACTATAACTTGGGGCTGCCCCCTGCATCACCCTGGATTTCTTGACCACCCCTCCCTCACAAACCTTAAATAAACACTTAGCTTCTTACAGTCAGTTCCTGATCAGTGTGTTGTTTTTGGGGGGATCTGATTTGTGTTCATTCAGCTCTTTATCTCCTTGTTCAGCTACTTTAAGTTGCAGACATTGTGAGCACAGGCATGCAAATGCACTCACACACACACACACACACACACACACACACACACACACACACACACATAGACAGCTTGTCTAGTTTCTATAGAGAAGTACTGCCAATAGAATAGGACTCTCTGGAGCAGAAAACATTAACCTATTGGCACCATGCCTAATCTTAGGGCTAGAGGCGTATGAAGCTCTCCAAAATTCAGCCAACATCATGACTTCACTAATGCTCTTGTTGCAGAATGCAATCAAATCCTCACAGCAATGCTCCAAAATCAGTTATTCCAACAAAAGCAGGATAACCCCCCCCCAAAAAAAAAACAAAAAACAAAAAATCAAACTTGATTTCAGAAGCAACTTGACTTAGCAGGTGTCCCAATACTTTTGTCCAAATAATGTATATTCTCCATGTCTAAAACTGTAGTTCCACAGTCTGGTTGATCCAGATATCTGACATTACGCAACAATCGCTCCACAGCCTGGTGTTGTTAAGAGAAGGAGGGGTTCCCCTTTTGAGTATGTGTTCCTCTTAAAGTTCCTCATTCGTTCCTCATTCCCTCAAACCTACTGCTTTCAGCCTGTTAACCTTGCCTCACTGATTCATTTAGACCTGGGATTTCTAGAATGTACTTTAGGATTTATTGAAATATTTGTTGAAAAACCTTATGAAATGACTGACTGAATGAACTGCATTAAGCTGTTCTTCACTGGAACAGCAAGACACTATAAGCATGGCCAAGGAAGGCCAAGAATAACCTTGTCTATCAACCCATGTGCAGCAAATCTATCTACAGAAACCACCAGCTCAGACGCTCAGATAACAACCATCTGATACACTTTCTGAATTCCTTCCGACCACTAGTTAATATTCTTTGTACAACATTCTCTTCAGAGGTTGCTACAGCTCTCATGACGTTCCTTGTTATTATGAAACCATTTTCTATAAACTCCAAGCAAAAAAAACCCAAAAAACTAAAACCTAAATGTGTACAGTACTACCAAAGTAAAAAAAAAAAAAGGTAAAGGTGCACATATTTGTACAGCAAAATGTGTCCTTCACATTTATCCCATCTGTGGTAGTGAACACACACACCACCCAGAGCGGTGGGCAGCCAACTCCAGCGCCCGTGGAGCAGAGAGGGTAAAGGGCCTTGCTCAAGGGCCCAACAGTGGCAGTTTGCCAAGCCCAGGAATCAAACCCTGTTATCGATAGCTCGGCGCTCTAACCGCTGAGCCACCACTGCCCCAGTGGAGATACAACCATTTTAAAAGTCTTTTAAAGATGTTCCTCGTATTTGAAGAACGTGTTATCCAGACAAAGAACCATTTAAGGATGTAAATGGTTCTCTGATTTAGTATGTTTTTTATGGAACCAATTATTAGAGAACTCTTGAAGAACCTCTTTTTATTAGATGTAGAGATCCAGTGATTTTTGGATGATCTAAAACTAGGCAAATGTGCATATCATCTAAACCCTTCTTAATATTCTGGATGCAACATCTGGATACAATTCAGTACCTCAGAACAGCTCTTGGTGTAGCTTGGAATGTGAATTCCAGAGTGGGAAGGACATGATATTATCATTGTTATATAACTTCTTCAGTACATTTCAAAGGATTTGTTTAAAATACATAGAGAAGAAAAATTAGGACCAGAAAGTAAAAAGTATTTCTGTATCTCTACAAACACATAGGATTAATTATCCTGTCAGCAGGTAAGGAAGACCCCATCCATGTCCATGACCTTGATGTTGCTTTCCCTGGCAGCGTGGCTCTGAGGATTTCTAGCTTTCTAGCCAAACGCCTGATATCTCTGCTTCCTATAGTCTTTAGATCAGTCTCTTCTCATAATAAGCTGGAAGTGTCATCTGAACGTGTAAAATGGAGCCATCAAAAAAGAAAAAAAATTGGAGAAGGCCCCTTTTAGAAGCGCCTCCTTCTTCTTGTCAAACTTCCTATCAATTTCCATCTCTACCTTCTGTTTCCTGTCACAGTTTCCTGTTCAGCCCTTGTTACAATGAGCAGACTCACGCGTTACAGTAGAATATTTCAAACCTAGAACGGAAATGATGTCATGATTGGATTTTTTTTTTTAATCTGCATGGAAGAAACACATTTGATGAGAAGAGTCGTCTATTCTTATTTGGGACTTTTATGTGACTTAACTGACTGAGAGTTCTCATTATTCCCAACTAATGCTCTTTATCTAGCTTAGGATGAACTGGAATTTAGGAAGAAATTGTATTGTCATTGTACACGACACCACTGCAACTTCCTGAGTATGAGGGGTAGTTTTAGTCAGAAATGAATCAAATGAGTCATATTGACTAAGCTTAAGACATGCCAGGTTCTATTAACCCTTTTCTTTGGTAATAGAAGTCTGTAATAACACCTTCGGCCCACCAGTGGCTGTTTAGGGGGTTAATGCTGAAATTAAAAAGATGGAGGCACAGGCCGATTTAGCCACGACTAATCTGCTACATACACTCTTATACCAGAGGGTTATTCGAGGGCTCTTCAATAAATGCAATGGTTCTTCGACAAAAGTATTGGGTCATTAATTATCCTGTCAGCAGGTAAGGAAGACTCCATCCATGTCCATGACCTTGATGTTGCTTTCCCTGGCAACGTGGCTCTGAGGATTTCTAGCTTTCTAGCCAAACACCTGATATCTCTGCTTCCTATAGTCTTTAGATCAGTCTCTTCTCATAATAAGCTGGAAGTGTCATCTGAACGTGCAAAATGGAGCCATCAAAAAAGAAAAAAAATTGGAGAAGGCCCCTTTTAGAAGCGCCTCCTTCTTCTTGTCAAACTTTCTATCAATTTCCATCTCTACCTTCTGTTTCCTGTCACAGTTTCCAATGGTTCTTCGACAAAAGTATTGGGTCAGCCTTTTGATGCATTGTTTCAGAGTTTACCCTGCTTTTGTTGGAGTAACTGTCTCTACTGTCCAAGGAAAAAAAACTTTCTACTATATTGTGGAGCACTGCTGTGAGGATTTGATTTGATTGCATTCAACAACAAGGGTGTTAGTGAGGTCGGGACGTTGGATGATCACCATCCCAGCTCATCTCCAACTCTCCAACTCATCCCAAATGTAATCATTCGCTCCACAGCTCAATGCTGGGGGGCTTTATACCCCTCTAGCCCACGCCTGGCATTAGGCATGGTGTCAATAGGTTCATTCACATGCTCTTCAAGCCCCCAGAGAAGGATGTTTTCCTGTTTGAAAACAGTCTGAAACTTCTCACATTTCTGAAATTCAGCTTCTGAGAAACAACCCTCTTACTGTGATCAACATATTGCTTCACCAGCGGTTTAGATCTTTTGGTTCAGACTGATTTCACCTCAGTCTCAGCTGAATAGGGTTCATATAAGAAAGTGCAAGAACTCCTTATTTATTGTATAGATCTCTTCTACATTTCAGAAATCGCTCAGCGGTCTGTCAGAGCCGCATGCTTCTCTCATTTGTGCCCACAACCTCATACGATGTTGTTGATTTCCTCTATACTCCTAAATGGTGTTTAGAAGAATGAAAAAAGACATGAAAGTCATGAAAACAGTATTGAGGTCTGCTCTATTTCTCTTTAAAAAAGTAAAGAAAAAGATTAAAAAGAAGTCATTTCTCTTCCAGGCCCGCTAAACCACTTGATCTGGTTATATATACGCAGGTTACCGTTTGCAGGATGCAGGTGCTGTCCCTGGGACCATATTTATAATCATCATCATCTCTATTTTAAACTCTAGGATGATCTGCTATGATACCATGTGTAGATAGACGGGTATATTTATCTCATCACCAATTCCTGCAGAGAATTCTAAATGTTTGTGGACCACTCATTCCACCCCTTAGTCACCTTAATGCTTTGTGCACTCATATGTATTATCCTGTACATGTCAAAGACCATCAGTAGCTTTTTTTAGGCAGCTTTTTACTTTTATTATGAGTTTGAGCTTTTAATCCAATCTGCACTCTTCCTATTGTCGTTCCATTACCTGGTGGTGATTGAAGAAGGACGTGTTCCTGTCTTCATATGTGGTTTCACTGACACTGTCAAATTTGGTTTAGACATTGTCTGGATTTGCAGATTTGCAACTGATGTTAAAGGTGCTACTGAAAGAAACAGAACTATTAAAAACTGCACCACCTAATGGTTGGAATGAGCCACTAGTTTTAAGCCTATCAGTGAGTGCAGTGGTTCTTAATATAAAGTTCTCAGTCTGTCCATGAAAGGCACACTTCTGCTTAAAACTACCTGATCGTTGCAGTTAGTTCTTGTTAAGACTATAATAAGAATAGACTGAAATGAATCATTTTCATTTAGGATTTATCACTGGGGGCAGACCTGTAGTATCATACCATACATCTCCTGGGGCCTGTGGTTGTGTGTTTAATCCCCAACCCTTGCTCTGGGTTCTGTCTTCAATGGGTTTCCTCCAGATACTATGGCAGGTGAATTGGCTTTAATTGTCCCTAGGTGTGAGTGAGTGGATGTGTGTGGTACCCTGCAAAGGACTGGACTGGCACCCCTGCCCAGGTGGTTTTCCTGCGTTGCGACCAGTGATACTGGGTAGGCTTTAGATGCACTTTGACCAAGCAGAAGTGGATAAGAAGATGGATGGATGGGTGGATGGATGTATAGCACATTTCTCAAAAAGGTAGCTTTGCAATGTGTTTGATCAATACACTGTGTCCGAATGTTTGTGGACACCCCTTCTAATAAATGCATTCACTACTACTTTAAGTGTAACCATAGGTGATACAGATTTGCAAATGCACATGCACACAAATGATCTATTCCCGGTAGAGAAGTACTGCCAATAGAATAGGACTCTCTGGAGTAGAGAGCACCATGCCTAATGCCAGGTATTGGCTAGAGAGGTATAAAGCCCCACCATTGAGCTGTGGAGCAGTGGAAGAACTGCGTTCTCTGGAATGATGGATGGAGCTCCCTCCAATACTTTTGGGATGATTTAGGGATTTGGGGATAAGGTGGAGTGGTGATCATCCAACATCCTGACCTCACTCAGCAAGTGAGGTCAGAAAATTGTAGAAAACCTTCCCTGGACAGTAGAAACCAGAAACAAGAAACAATGAATGAGCAGGTGTCCCAATACTTTTGTCCATATAATATAACAAACACTACAAAATAACACGTGAGGAGAAACCAATCTAGGTGCATTAATGTCTGAAACAGAGTCTAAAGAAAGAACGTGCACCAGTTGCAGCAGGAAGACGGGTTTTAATTGCCAGAATAGATCACAGAGACTTTGAGGGAGTATTGAAACTGTTATATTAAAAGCTCTGCACACCGAAGAAAGGCTAAAGTGGAACACCTACAGCAAACTGCTACCAGAGGACTAAGATTATGAGCTGGCGTGTGGTGTGGGGGTGGACAGTTTACAGTGTAAGAAGGGCAAGTCTGTGGATGGCTTAGTTATGAGAAGTAACTTGTACTGAATATGGAATAGAACAAGTAACCAGTACAGTTTATAAACAGTTTATACAGCTGCAATGTAGGAGTATTGGTTATTGCCAATGAGGAGTTGGTCTGTTGAGGAGTGTTAGCTGGAAGTCCACTGCAATAGTCCAGGCAGGAGCTGATACAGGATTCACTTTAGCAAATGAAGGGAGTAACCAAGGGTTATGTTTGGCCACTATATTCTACATTAGGGTTGTGTATTGGCAAGAACGTGGCAATATGTATCATGATACAGAGGCAGCGATTTAATATATTGTGATATATTGTGATACTGTAAGCAAGGACATATATTGAAAACTTTAGTGTTCGAAAAGTGTTGTACTTTTCATCCAATCAGAACAGTGAGATCTGAAGAGAACACATAAACACAACACTAAATGAACCACCTTGTCTGCCACCAATCTTTAAATGTAAACTATTAAATAAAATAATTAGTCTTTTTGAGAATTGATACAGTATTGCTAAACCTAATACTGAAATACTTTAATATCAATATTTTCTACATACTAATAACATACTATTACTAATAGTCAGAGATTAACACATCATTTTGTCTGTGTGTCATTAAACATGCATCTACTGCTCATTTTTAAACTAAGTTTAAAGGAAGTTCAGCAGTTTGCATGTCAGTGAGGTATGTGGTATACTAATGCCATGTCTCTCTCTTCTCTTTTTCTACATACCACCATAGGCAGAGTTGACTCAGGAGACATGGCAAGTTGTTGTCAAACTGTGTGAAAGTGACACAGTGAAGATTCTAGGCCACTGCAGGCCTAAAAACGTGGCTGAGGGTGACTGCTCCTGACGCCACTGCCATGCTCATTAGAGAAAAAACATGGACCTTATCTTTGTGGACTAAACTTAACCTGTAACACTTTGCCCACTTACTGTATGTCTGTTAACCTCATGGGTCTCAAAGAGGTGGCTAGGGACACGCATATCTCACTGATATATATAGCCTGGGAGATGAATACAAATACGAATACCTCAACATCACTGACCTCATCACTTGGTAAATCGACTAGCTTCTCAGTGACAGGGAGAGTGGTAACAGTTTGAGGGATGGAGGTATACGGCCAAATACAGAATACCTCCTCCAGAGTGCACACAAACTCTGGGTTTGACTGGAGTGAAAGTTCACCTTTTAATGTGACAGTGTCTCAAAAGCAAAACAGCCATAACAACATTGGGCAAGTCTCTGAATGCTCTTGAGTAGCCCAGCCGTAGCCCAGCCAAAGCCTAGATTTGTTGAATATCTGTGGAGAAACCTGAGGATGGCAGTATACAGATGCTCACCAACCAATCTGAGAGAGCTTGAGGGGCTTCACCCTGAAGAATGGGATAATCTGCCCAAATTCAGCTGTGCAAAGCTTCTAAATGTATCCAATAAGACTGTAATTGCAACCAAATGAGTTTCTAGAAAGTATTAAATAAAGAGTCTCAAAATAACTCTTTGCCTATGTATGTCTGTTAACCTCACAAGTGAAAGTCCACGGGCCAAAACATACACTGCTCCACAGCTCAGTGCTGGGAGCCTCTATACCCCTCTAGCCCATGCCAGGCATTAGGCATGGGGCATATAGGTTCATGCTTATCTGCTCCAGAGAGTCCTTTTCTGTTGCCAGTACTTCTCTACAGGGACTAGACAAGCTGTGTGTATATTTGTGCATTTGCACTTCTGTGTCAGCAAAGGGTGCATTCATCAAGTATTTGGACATATACTGTACCTCAACATCACTATGCTCATCACTTGGTGAAGCCACTTTTGTACTTTGAGGTACAATCACAGTTTGACCACTGTATAAAGTCATGTTTTAGTGAGAACAGTGATAGCTAACCAAAATGTAATCTGTCTCAAGTTCTCTCTACTAATAAAACCATGAATCAGATGACCCTGATCGCACCAGCAAACAAGACTTATTTACACTTCATTTGACCTGGGGTAGCCAACAAAAGGTTTTCCACTAGTATGAGGAACCCTTTAACCAGGCAAAGACCCTTTTCCCATTCCCAACCAATTCACTAATAAATTAAAAGTAAAATAAAGTCAATTACCAGCTATAATAAAATGTAATGAAAATGTACGTACGATTCGATCTTTGTTTGTTTGACACCTCCTAATGTGTTATAGTCAGCTTAATCTGATGTGTCAGTTATCAAGTTCCTTTATCAGCTTTCTTCTCTGTTTCCCTTCTAATGCTCTTGTAAAACTAAAGATAAGCTAACCTACAAGGCAAGCTAACACACTAACCACAATCCAACACACTAGCTATCAGCAAATATCAGCCATTGCATTAGTTCCACTAATATTAGTGCCTAATACTGAGTAGTAGCTCAAAGCTTGGGGGCTTTATACCCCTTTAGCCCATGCCTGGCATTAGACATGGCACCAATAGGTTCATATTTATCTGCTTCAGAAAGTCCTATTCTATTGGCTGAACTTCTCTACATGGACTAGACAAGCTGTGTGTGCATCTGCACATCTGTAGCTGAATGCATTTATAAGAAGTGGTATCCACAAACATTTAGTTTGGACATACAGTGTGCACTATGTGGTGAAGTGGTCTCTGGATACGTATGTGGGTATACAGTACTGTGCGTTCTAAGGGATCTCCATCTCAACACCTTCATGTTCATTCAAACACATTTCTGTTTTAACACATTGATCATTTTTGGTAAGTCCATTCATTCATGTACTACTGAATGCTTAAATGCTTCCTCTAAGTAATGGAGGCCCTCAGATTGAGCTTCAACTCTTGTAAATTGGAGGATAGTCTTATGTGCTATGTAGAACAGTTTCTTGCTTAAGACACAGAAACATCTTGAATTCAGTGTGTGGTCACTTACCAAAGCTCAACTAACCAAAACCGCCTGACATTACCATTACTTGCTGGCTTTTCTCGGTTGCGCAGTCGACAAGGGAGCCTGCTGTTTGTTAAAGTCGTGGGCTGCAGTGTGGTTCACGACGAGGCCTACTTTTGATGGTGAGACACTAAAATGCGAATGAGCATGTTGTGAACACATCACCACACCACAATTTTTTAAAAGTAAAGTAAGTCTCTAAGTAAATTCAAATTAGCTTAGCCAAACGTCCTCCTAACTTAACAACACATTTAACAGTAAGCTTTAAAAGCTATTAGTACAAGAGCTGCAGTTGCTCCCCCTCAGTTTCTTTGCTATTTATACCTTTCTGCAGGTAAGAACTTCCTATTCTCAGACTCTTGACCATGGCGGACTGACATGTTGACAGGATTTGAACTTATGACTTCTTATGTCTTTACAAGCAGGCAGTTAGACCACTGCACCATGCAATAGCTGTGAAATTACACTAGATAAAAACACACTTCTGACGAAAAAGTCTCACGTACTTTTTTTGTTCTCGCACACAAATACATACATGGTCTCACAGCTCTAGAGTGACGCAACAGTCTAACTGCTGCTCATCAAGTGTGAGAAGATCAAAAATTCAAATCCCAGCAAGAGCTCAGAGCTCTATCAACAAAAGCCCCCCAGTCACGGTCAGGAATAAACAGTACATAAAGTGAACGGCAGGAACACAGACTAAACATCGTACACAATAATATAATAATATTTAATAATTTAATAATTTAATTGCAGCTCATTTACTAATATTTTTGGAGGCTCAGCTCAATATGCACTGTTGACTAAACTGAGAAACAGAGCAAGCAAATGTGAATTAGGAGAACGTTAGATGGAACTAAGTGTAGTTTCATGTTAATGTCGTTTGGCTTTAGTTTTTTTTATATAGTTTAACAGTCACTACCATAAACAGATAACTGTAAAATCTCAGAGGATCTTAGAGGGAAGAAAATCATTTCTTATTTTAAATGTATCAAGCATCTCAGAAGAAGATCAGGCCATATCAGTCCATGTATTCATAAAAACTGATGAATTATTTGGTAAATCTAGGCCATATTTTGCCATAGTTCAACATAATACCTGGCTCAGCATCACATAAAATCATTTTAACTAATAGTGTGATATATAAACGTGAAGAATCTCTACAGATTTGAAAATGCTGAGGGATAAGAGTGTGTGGTGCTGTTACATGAATGTAGTTTATATTCATAATGTCTGGTTGTATTGAAAGCTGAACTTCAGGTTCATCTACTGATGACATGGTAAGGATTTCAGAGTCTTAGTGTTGAAGGAATCGCTATATCGATTTACCACTCCGTCACATGTTTTGAATATACAAGAGATACATTAAGGGAGCTTACAGCACTTCTGCACACTTATCAAAACACATGCAAATTCATATGACTAAAAAAATTAATAAAAATGTATTAGGATATATTATCTATTTGATAATATAAATAATAAAATAGATAGATAAATGAATAAAAAAGTATTAGGATATATTATCTATCTTCAAACCATTGATTCCTTACACTGCATACTAAACTCTGGAAGCCATGGGCCAGACCATATATAGGCTGAGGAACCACCCTTCCAAATTCAGAATGAGCATCTCCTTTTTGCCATTTTCACTCTTTGGCATAAAGTGAATCTGGCAGTTGTTCTTTCTTCACTGTGTCCAAATGTCATGATGAACGGACCAATAGAACCAAAATGACATAGAATAAAGTCTATGTACACTGAAAGTTAAGAATCGATTTCCTTCTCCTTTAAAGCTGCCATTTTCAAAATATGTGCATAATGAACCCCATTCAGCAAATGCACACACACACACAGCTTATCTAGTCCTTGCAGAGAAGGATTGCCAATACAATAGGACTCTCTGGATCAGATAAATATGAGCCTATTGACACCATACCTAATGCCAGGCTTGGGCTAGAGGGGTATAAAGCCCCCCAGCAGTTGTGGATGAGGTGGGGTGAGGTGGGACCTCACTAAAGCTCTAGTCCTACAGCAATCAAATCCTCACAGCAATACTCCTCCAAAATCTAGTTGCAAACCATCTTCCCTGAACAGTAGAGAGAGAGAGAGAGTTACTCTAATAAAAGCAGGGTAAACTCTTTTTTAATATACAATGAGTGAACAGGTGTCCCAATACTTTTGTCCATATAGTGTAAATGACATTTCTGACTTTTCTGTTAATATTCTTAACGAAAGGTTGCTCCACTATGTTTACTTTCTCAAACATACATGACTCTTCAACGCAAACCACATTTTCCAGAGTTAAAGTCTGAGGTTTGCTAAGTCCAACCACGCATTTCCTATTGATAAAGGCTGATTAAAAAAGTTATGCTGAGGCATGAGAGTACATGTGTTACTAATTAGGTCACAAATGTGCAACATTTTTAAGACCACCAGAGACTAGTGTTAAAGAAAAATGCAAAAGTTGCCCAGAATCACTTTGAAATGGCTTATTCTGACATGCAGTCAGTTTACAATCAGCTCTGAAACAGCTTCTTTCCCTAGGCCATTAGGCTACTGACAAGCCAAAAGCACAATATCTGTTTATAGCCATAGCCAATCACACACACACACACACACACACACACACACACACACACACATTTCACTTCAATCAGCACTATAGAACCCTAATGACAAACCACTCCGCACCTTTACCTACAATGGCACACTGTGCACCCTGCACTTCACCACCAAAAACTGTAACTAACAGCCCAGCCATGCTGCACACCACTAATACTCTTTGACTACATATATACTATTACTATTTGTATATACCAATGTGTATATCTATACATTTCATAAGCAATAACTGCTCAAATTAAGGATGTAATAAAACCTATAAAGATACTCTGTGCATTAACTAAGGGGCTGTATGCAGATGCCCTGAATAATCACACAGTATGCATTCTGAAGAACGCAGGGCCGCATTAATTATAGTATCATGGTCGACAGTTGTTTCCTCCTGCTGCAGCATTTGGAGAATGTTGACTCAACACTAGAGAAAGAGGGTTAAGTTAAGAAAGGAAAAAAAACACACTTCCTTACACTGGTCTATAAAATGAGACATGTGTGAGCCGATTGTCACAGGGTCTACACCACAACGATGTGGAGCATTATCTAGTCATACCAGTGTATGAGTCCTTCATGTGCATTGTTTGACAGTGTGTGCGGTTTAGGGGCTTTTTCAGGTCTCACTGATCGTATTTTTGCCGCCCACTGTGGTTCAACACAGACTTACAGCTAAATAAACTCAGTCAAAAAAAACCATGGAAACCAAGAGTAAAGCATTAACTTAACTCGCTGCTTCTCACATTGAGGTCTTTTCAGGTGAATGAGTAAGATATATATTAGTACATATAAGATATACATGTCTTTTCTGCTGTATGCATGGAGGCCTCCTGCTTTTAACTCATAGGCTTTAGTGGAGTTCAGAGTAACATCACCCTCTGCTGGTCAGAGAGTAAAATGCAGCTGCATCTTTTTTTTTTTATCTCAGTTAACATTTTGAACATTTTGATTAGGTTGATTATTCTGTTAATAACCCTGGATAAGTACTATTATGTATTTGTTGGTAATGAATTATTGTATGGAAATACTGAGTCCCACAAGGTTCTATTTTAGGGCCTATGAAACTGATAATTAAGAGTAATGCAGTGATGAGGATGATGAATTGAAGTGTAGGCAAACATACAGGGTTTAAGGACTAAGGATTTATTTATTGACTTGAACTTATTCAACACAGTTGTGGCCTGAATTGCTTTGGAGAATGATGTGCACTAAAACTAACACCTTGTTCCCCAATAGCCAGGTGTCAAAGCTGAATACGTCTTTCTCAGACATTATGGGTGTTCATTAACATGTTCATTTCTGCTTATGGGGATTATACCCTGTACAGTCTCTATCCTCTGCTTTAACACACTTGGTTCATATGACTAAAAAAATAAATAAAAATGTATTAGGATATATTATCTATCTTCAAACCATTGATTCCTTACACTGCATACTAAACTCTGAAAGCCATGGGCCAGACCATATATAGGCTGAGGAACCACCCTTCCAAATACAGAATGAGCATCTCCTTTTTGCCATTTTCACTCTTTGGCATAAAGTGAATCTTGCAGTTGTTCTTTCTTCACTGTGTCCAAATGTCATGATGAACGGACCAATAGAACCAAAATGACATAGAATAAAGTCTATGTACACTGAAAGTTAAGAATCGATTTCCTTCTCCTTTAAAGCTGCCATTTTAAAATATGTGCATAATGAACCCCATTCAGCAAATGCACACACACACAGCTTATCTAGTCCTTGCAGAGAAGGATTGCCAATACAATAGGACTCTCTGGATCAGATAAATATGAGCCTATTGACACCATACCTAATGCCAGGCTTGGGCTAGAGGGGTATAAAGCCCCCCAGCAGTTGTGGATGAGGTGGGTTGGCTATCACATCCAACATCCTGACCTCACTAAAGCTCTAGTCCTACAGCAATCAAATCCTCACAGCAATACTCCTCCAAAATCTAGTTGCAAACCATCTTCCCTGAACAGTAGAGAGAGAGAGGGTAAACTCTTTTTTAATATACAATGAGTGCATTAACTGAGGGGCTGTATGCAGATGCCCTGAATAATCATACAGAATGCATTCTGAAGAACGCAGGGCCGCATTAATTATAGTATCATGGTCGACAGTTGTTTCCTCCTGCTGCAGCATTTGGAGAATGTTGACTCAACACTAAAGAAAGAGGGTTAAGTTAAGAAAGGAAAAAAAACACACTTCCTCACACTGGTCTTTAAAATGAGACATGTGTGAGCCGATTGTCACAGGTCATAAAGGGTTTAGTATTCATCTAAAATTCTGTCACTCCAGTGACATCCAGTGGTCACAAAATGTCACCTCAATGACTGTAGCTCTGCTAGTAGTTATTTTATTTTGTCAAAATATAAAACATTGTTTTGTAAGTGAACAAATAATCGAAAGGAAAGATTAAACCTAAAATGTCTGCAATGTAAAATATGTCTTTCAGTTTATTTGACATATTTAACAAATTAGAAATAATCAGCAATTGAGTATTAATATGAGTATTAATATGTCTAGGAGTGTTTTCTCTGTAGATGATTTGAGCAGTTCAATCCAGAAAATCAACAAAACACATAATTTGACCAGAAACACTAAATATCCTGACCATCATATTAAATCATTAGTTATGCTCCTACTATTATGGATTAAAAGCCATGTGTTTTAAATTCTGTGCAAACACAGTTTCTGCAGACACAAGCAACCAGGACAGTAACTAGCATCACCCCCCCCCACACACACACACACACATACACAGACACACCCATCACATCATCATCAGAACTGTTTGTTTACTGTACACTTACTCATTCTACTACGACTCATTTGTTAGAATTATTTGGGTTATTATTTTTATTGTTAATAATACTTTTAATGCTGCATATTTTGCACTGTGCAATTTACACCTAACAACTCATCTCTACACTGCAATTAACACCAATGGAAAAAAAACTTTTATCTCCAAAATGACAACTTTACAGGAGAAGGAAAAACGCTTTATAACTTTCAATGGAAGTCAATGTACAAATATTTTATTTCAATTCATTTAAGAGCATTTCTATTGGTCCGGTCATCCAGAATTAATCCCACAGTGTTCAGAGCAGCTACAGGGTTCAAATGGACAAAAATGGAGACATTTGTTTTTCATTGGACAGCAGCGATGTATCTGTGCTTTATCTTTATATTTTATATACCTTATTATATCTTTTTCATGTGGGCAGGCAGTTCTCAAAGCACTTCACTGCTAGTTGTACTGTGTGTGACTATGCATGTGACGTTTTCTTTTTTACACTGACTTAATCAGCTAAATTCTGTCTTTAAATGTATAGAAGCACAAATACAGAAGAGCTGTAGTCATTTCTATCATTTATATGAATTTTTATTTAGTTCATTTTAGGACTCAAAAATATAAAAACATTAAGGGAGCTCAGTTAAAAAAGACAAAACTAAACAAATTGATTCCTGACTTAATAATGAATATGACAAAAATGCAATAAAAGATAAAAAGATAATGAAGACATGAGAAACAAATAAAGCATTGAAACATTATAAAATATTAGATAAAAGAAGACTCTAAACTAACCTGTGAATATAATAAAAACAGAATAAGAACATATATATATATATGAAAAAATGATAAGAATAAACAAATCTATAAAAAACAATACATTTAGAATAAAAATATAAAATTTAATTATTATTATTATTATTACTATTATTATTATTATTATTGTACAGCAGTAGACATTACATACTATGCAGTCTGCTAATTATGGCTATGCTAGAAGAGAAAACAAAACATCTAACATGTCTAAAAACCCACAAATAATATTATAAACTCTATAGAAAAATATAATTCTATTGTAAAAACAACAGTTATTGTTTTACTATTACTGTTTCATGCTGGTTTGCAGAGGCAGGTGTAAAAGCCTAACCTCACATTCACCTAAAATATTCTTACATCTGTTCAATAATGTAGAGATACTTGATGAAGAAAAAAAAAACAGCCTGAGTATAAATACTTAATAACTCACAGAAACTCACAGTAACTACCAGAACTGTTACAGAACAGAACTGCTGTGGAGCTTCTTACTCTCTCAGGCCTCCATCAGCACAGAAGCTGAAGAGTTGCTCTTTTTGAGGAACTCAAGAGTCAGAAGTGTAAGCATTCTCAGAGAAGTACAGATGCACCAACAAACCAGAAATTAAACACATAAAATGAATTATTAACCAAATGCTAATGACTGCAATGTAATTAAGCTAAAGATCCAATTAGATCCTCACTAATAGACAAACCTCTGTAAAGTTTACTTTAAGCACGTGCAACTAAACAGATGTATATAGCTACTGCCCTCTGCTGGTGTATTTCAAAGTTATTTCACTTCAACACTAATAAAGACAGAAACACTCTATAATTCATGAGTTTATCATAATCACTGAATAAGACTTAATGTTCCAGTAGAAATTAAGTTCACTGCTAAAGAAAGGAAGGCCTTCAGCAGCCATAACACTGTTTCAGTAATTCCTTCTTGAGGATTTAACAAGTTCAGCTTTCTTCATGGACCTACAACAGAAAACATTTATAGATTATTTTAATAATTTAATAATAATAAAGCATTTTATTAATTTAAGAGAAATGTTATTAAATAATAAATTATTTATGATGCTATTACTATTTGTACTACCCTTACTGTAACTGATGCTGCTGTTACTACTGCTACTAATATTAGTACTGCTGCTGCTGTTGCTGCTGCTACCACTACAGCTACTACTGCTACCAGGGGTAGAAGGGTTTTACAGATTACGTTACAGATTACTAATTACCTGTTTAAAAATGTAATTGTAATATAATCCAAATCATCACTGTATAAAAGTAACAATCATAAACCTGCATTTAAAACCAGATATTTAAATAAAGACTAAAGAAAAACATTACATATAAATTCACATCAAACCGCCCTGTGTTTCTACACCAAATATCAGACCATCTCCACATCTCTACTTCCAACAATCTTGTGTCCTCATAAAGCAAATCCTGTCTGCTAAACTATACATAACATTACTCCTGGAATAAAACCTTAGGTCCAAAAAGGGAACTTCAGAGAGAAAGGAAAAAAATATATATATATATTTTCAAAGTTAAAAAGACAAATAATAAAGTTATTATTCCAAGTATTTTGCATGATGTACATTGGTCCATTTATTAGGCAATGTTCAAACATCTGGCTAAAACAAACCAACACCAGCATGGATTCCATGTTTATTTAAATTGGTGCAGAGCACGCTATGCTGATTGCTGCACAGATAGAGTAACATCTTTATATGGAGGCAATGTGATGGTGTGGGGCGGCATCTCCTTTACTGGAAAAATGAGGCTCATCATCATTCGAGGCTCAATCTCAATGTACTAATATAGCTACTATTGCGGCTGCTACTACTACTACATCTACTACTGCTTCAAATAAAGCTACTACTTTCACTATTACTGCTACCACTACTTCTATTAGTAACACAGCTGCTACCACTGCTACCAGTCCTTCTATTGCTACTAAAGCTATTGCTGCTTCAGCTACTACTACTGCTACTACTACTACTACTACTACGACTACCCCTAGTGCTTCTACTGCTTCTACTCCTATTATAGCTATTGCTGCCTTTGCTACTACTACTACTGCTAATACTATTATTGCCTCCATGTACTACTACTACTACCCCTAGTGTTTCTATTCCTACTATCACTATTGCTGCTTCTGCTGCTACAACTACTGCTACTGCTACTACTACTACTACTACTACTACTGCTACTACTACTACTACTACTACTACTACTACTACTATTACTGCTACCACTACTTCTATTAGTAACACAGCTGCTACCACTGCTACCAGTCCTTCTATTGCTACTAAAGCTATTGCTGCTTCAGCTACTACTACTGCTACTACTACTACTACTACTACTACTACGACTACCCCTAGTGCTTCTACTGCTTCTACTCCTATTATAGCTATTGCTGCCTTTGCTACTACTACTACTGCTAATACTATTATTACTACAATTACTACTACTACCCCTAGTGTTTCTATTCCTACTATCATTATTGCTGCTTCTGCTGCTACAACTACTGCTACTGCTACTACTACTACTACTACTACTGCTAATACTATTATTACTACAATTACTACTACTACTACCCCTAGTGCTGCTATTCCTACTATCACTATTGCTGATTCTGCTGCTACAACTACTGCTACTACTACTACTGATATTACCCCTAGTGCTTCTACTGCTTCTACTCCTACTATAGCTATTGCTGCTTCTGCTGCTACAACTACTGCTACTGCTACTACTACTACTATTGATATTACCCCTAGTGCTTCTACTGCTTCTACTCTTATTATAGCTATTGCTGCCTCTGCTACTACTACTACTGCTAATACTATTATTACTACTACTGCTACTACTGTGTGCTTTGTGCTTCTACTCCTACTATTGCTATTGCTGCTTCTGGTACTACAACTACTGCTACTACTATTTTACTGCTACTACTACTTCTGCTACTACTAATATTACTACTATTACTGCTACTACCACTGCTGCTACTACTAATATTACTACTACTACTGCTTCTACCCCTAGAGCTTCTGTTGCTTCTACTATCGCTATTTCTGCTACTTTTACTACTATTACTGCTACTACTATTATTACTACTATCACTGCTACTACTACAGCTTCTACTGCTTCTACTACCACTACTACTGCTAGTATTACTGGTACTCTTACTACTACTACTAAAAAAGCCACTGCTAGTCCTACTATTGCTATTACCTGAAACTGCTGCAACTACTACTAGTAACCTGGTTTAATCGGTTCCTACCACATTCATTTGTCATCTTGTCACAGTATAAAAAAAATCCATCTAATCAGAACACACCTGGAACACCTTTATGTTGATGAAGTTGTTTCAGCTCAGCTTACCTTAGTTCTACTTCAGTTCAGAGTAGACAGTTTCATCCCCTGCACTGCTCTGTCCTAACAGTGAGCAAAGACACTGAATTAGCACCAACCCACAAGTTAAAAGCATTTAATTCACTACAATATGACTGTCCTGTTATAAGGCATAATGCAGATACCATAGTCAAACATTTCCTTTGACCTCACCCTTATGCAGGTTGTCTTTCTGTTTCTTTGGCTTCTTCTTTGGTTTCGGTTTCAGCTTAATGTCAGCATAAGTCACTTCACCGGGTTGAGCTTCAGCATCTAAGTAAGAAAGAAACTCTCTTTACTCTCTCCACTCTCATTCTGCAGCCGCAGTTCTTGCAAATTTCTTGAAATACAGTCTTCAGATGATCTGGTCAGTTATTTCATTAATGTGCTCTGAACATTGTCCTTGCCATTTCAGACTGGACGTCTCACAGAAGACATTTAAAGAGCTAGTTTGTTACTATTTCAGTGATCTGGCACAATTTCATTTTCAAATTTAAGCAAAGTGGCAGTCTAAACTGCTTAAAATCATTTAGCATTATGCAAGAATTGGTATTTCTGCTACTAGGCTCCCCCTACAGGTGAGGAGTGTAATTCACTTTTACTTCAGTACAGTAAATACAAATCATGCTTTAAGCTCCCCCTTATGGACAGCTGTACACATGTATTTGTTGACAAGCTGAGAGATACAGAAGCAACATTGGACGTATAAGAAGCATGTGGACTTCAGACAAATATGACTCTGTTCTTTAATCATGTTCTGATAATCTGCAACTGATTCTAAGTTTACACATTTTGAATAGTAATACATATTCTAACATTTTAACATATTCTAAGAAAAATACATTTCTATTAACAACATTTTAATGATATTTAATGAATTCATAGACATTTATTCTGTTGTATGTGTCTAGTTATATTACCTCCATCTCTCAGCATTGTTCAAATGAAGGTTTAATGTCCATACGTTTAAATACATTTAAAAAGACAGGTAAAACTTTACATGACTATATGACATTTGTATTGCATTTTTTAATGATCCAAAATGACAATAAAGATGACCTTGCCTGTAAAACTGTAAAAATACATGCTATTTCTTGGGCAGTGATGATGAGGGTTCACTGTGGAAAATGGCTAGTGGTATAAGTTCATTTAAAATGATTTGTAGTAGGCAGCGTTTACCTTTGTTGTCTCTTGTTTTCATCTCAATTTGTGAGTACATCACATCAGTAGGTCTGGCCACTGCTTTATCTAATACAGAAGTCAGTTTAGATTTATACTGATGGTAATAAAATAGACATCAGGAAGAGTCAGTAAGGTGATCTTCATTAACAAGGCAGAATGTACCAATATTGAAAGGTACTTTACTATATATATATATATATATATATATATATATATATATATATATATATATACAGGAATTTTGCCTTGGGAGGATCCCAGGAGCCATTTTATTACAGTACAATACTATAGTGACATAGTAATATCAGATATTTGGCACGGCTTCTTTTAAAATCTAGGCAAAGTTTTCTAATCAAATTCTAATTCTAATTTTAACCCCTTAAAAAGCCTATGGCTGTCAGAAGGCCAAAGGTGTTATTATAAATGCCTGTTCCAGAGAACAGCCCCACCTTTTTGTACAGATGTTCCTGTAGTTACTGAGTAATACACCTTAGTGTGTAATAAGCCTTTCTGTGTTAAGGGGTTAAATCACTTTCTAGACACAAAAATACATTTCTATTAACAACATTTTAATGATATTTAATGACTTACATGCTATTACATGTTATTTCTTGGGCAGTGATGATAAAGGTTCATTGTGGAAAATGGCTAGTGGTATAAGTTGCAGTGGGCAGTGCTTACCTTTGTTGTCTCTTGTTTTCATCTCAATTTGTGAGTACGTCACATCAGTAGGTCTGACCACTGCTTTATCTAATACAGAAGTCAGTTTAAATTTATACTGATGGTAATAAAATAGACATCAGGGAGAGTCAGTAAGGTGATCTTCATTAACAAGGCAGAATGTACTAAGGTATCCTGGCAAATCCAGGATAGGAAGGAAATAGTCACTACACATGGGTGGTCTCTCAGTTCTGCCCCAGCAGCTAATATATATATATAAATAAACCCATTATATATTTATATATTATAAAAATATATCCAAATAAAAATCAAAATATCTATTCCTGAATGAATCTGTCAATGAAATAAAAGCAACTTAAAACAATACAGGAAAAGGTTTCTGAGTTAACTCTACTTAGTTTAATCAAATGTTCTCCTAACTCACATTTTAACTTCTGCATCTCAGTTTGAGATGTTAAGCTGTGGAACCATTAACATAACTGTGTCCAAGAAAGAACAGGGAGATTAATTTAGAACTATGTTTTTATGTACTGTAGTAACACATTTCTAGAGTGGCACAATCATTATAATTTAGTTGTCAAAAGCCACCCAGTCTGGGGAACATCACGTGATGGGGGGTTTTACCCTGCATAGGGGAGTAATTACCTCTCTAATCAGTTACTTCATCACTGTAAGCTGGTCTTACTTGGAGAGTGTTGTGTGTGCATAGATGCAGTTCTTACCTTTCTGTCTTAGCTCCTTTTTAGTGTGCATAATTTCTTCATAAGTTCCATTACTGGACTGAGCTGAGGGATCATCTACCACACAAATAGTCACTCTGTCACACTGTGGTCAAAACTCACTCTTATAGAAAACTGAGGGATCAACAGTGCCATAAATTGTGACCACTGTCAGTTAAAACCCCTTAAAAAGCCTATGGCCCGCCGGTGGGCTGAAAGTGTTATTACAAATTTCTATTACCAAACAAAATCCCCACCAGTTTGTACCCCATCCCTGTAGTTACTGAGTAATACACCTTACTGTGTACTAAGTCTTCATGGCTCCAGGACAAAAGAAGCTGATTTCAGACAGTAAGCATGTGTTGACTGATCCACTATGCTTTGGTTTATTTTTTCTTTACTTAAAAGAGCAAATAAGACAATGAACCTGATTTACTAGTGTAAAGACTACCTACTGGTGAACGAATATGTGAGTAATGAAAACTGACCATCCTGCAGTGGTGTGGATGCTGGATGTTCTGTCTGATTGATGTTCTGCTGTTTTCCTGTTGGAAAACACAGAGATCTGGTACAGCACCTCAACAGAATATGGTAGTAAAAGTTTAGAGTGATATAGTTTTAATGTTTATTTCCCTAATTGTGATTATTGAAGCATAAATGTCATCAAAAGAGATAAAGACACACACTTACTTAGACTTACAAATAAATTGATTTATACACTAATCAGAAAATAAACATTTCAAACCTCTTTTTTCCTTGTAGAACCAAATCAGGCAAAGTGTTATGATGAGTAACAGGGCTAAACCCAGCCCAATAGACACTTTTGCAAGCATAGATCCATTACCTAAACCATAAAGGACATAGGTTTCATTTAAAAACTTGTTTACTGGAGTTTTACAGAAGGAATTCAATAATACATTATTTTCTTACTTCTGACTGAGATCCAGCTCTGTGGTGACTCTCCTTTCTCTGGGAGTTTACAGTGGTAGAGACCTTCATCTGACTTTGAGACAGTACGGATGGTCATCTCTCCTGTAGTCTGGGTCTGGAGAAATGATCCATCTTTATAGAAATCAGCTGTGAGGTTTGAGGGTTTTGTGTGTCGATATAAACAGTGTAGAGTCAGAGAATATCCCTCAGTCACAGGATGGACAGGACTGTCCAGAATTACAGAACCATCTGTAGGAAAGAGAACGTGTGGAGAACACAATGATCACAATTACATAGAAACCTGTAACAGTGGCAAGTACCAGAAATATTTGTCCACATAGCAGAAATATTTATTTTCATGATTATTTTATTTTACATTTCTAAACAGTATCTACTAAAATATTTATAATATGTTACACTCATTCCCATTAAGAATAAGAATCTGAGGATCTCTTTCTGGAATCTGAGGATTTCTATCTTAGCTCCACTGTTACTAAACTCTTGTCAGTGGAAAGTATACTGTATACTGTAGACTCACTGTGCACTGTGATGTTGACAGGGTTGCTGCTCCCTCCAGATTCAGACTCACACCAGTACACTCCAGTGTGGGATGAGGAGAGGGAGCTGATGTTGCATGTAGATCCTGTAACTGATCCCCAGCCTGATGAACAATCTGACACCCTCTCACTGTGTGTGTATCGTCTCACTCTCCATCCAGCAGAGTTACTCTGTCTCTCACAGCTCAGTGAGAGAGAGTCATTAGTAAAGTGTTGAGATCTGCTGGGGTGGACGATCAGAGTGACTAGAAGAGATGTATCTGAAACATATAGCAAATACATACATAAAATACTGATACCACTGTTTACACAGTAATACTATCAGCTATTAATATATTCATATCAATAATGCACGTATCAATATAACATAAATCACAGCATAAACACAAGCAGTGTGGCTGTGGTTTATGCTACAGTAGCTCTTCTGTGGGATCAGACAGACCGACTGGCCTTCACTCTCCTACACTCATCAGTAAGTCACGGTCGTCTAGCATCAAAATTTGGTTTTTGTCAAAGTGTCTCAGATCTTATTGTTTCCAATAGATCACCTTCAAGAACTGACTGTTCACTTGCTAATATGTAAATCCCACTGTCAGGTGCCACAGTAACCAGATAATCAATATTATTCACTTTACTTCATGTGGTTTTAATGTTATGGCTGAATAGTGTAGACTGATGTGAAACTAGTCTTCTACGCTCAGGCAGGTCTTGTCTTGAACATGTTGAAGCTGAGGAATCCTGTTCGTTTCTGGAGCTTTAATTACAGGAGTGGCTGGTAAAGAGGGCTTTCCTGCCTTCATTGACGTTTTCCACTGAACCCAAACGGCCCTTCATCCACTTTATATACTTCCCAGCTCATCTCACACCAGTCAGTCTCAGAAGTGCCCACACTGTGTCTCTCCAGCACTAATCAAACACTCATTACAGGTGGACTGAGAACAAACCTGACCTTATGACATGTGACCACATTCCTCTGCCATCTACATGTGCTTTATAGCCTCTAAACCAGAACCAGACCAGTAGCAGACTGGCTTTTACTCACCAGTAACGTGTACCCAGAGTGCATCACTGTAGTTTGTGTAGTAGACTGGGTTTCCTCTCCCAGCTCTGCACCAGTACTGACCTCCATCAGAGAAACTAACTGATCTGATGGCGTAGGAGTGTGTTTCAGTGGTGGTCTCATTCTCAGGGGTCTGTGTGTGTTTGGACCAGTAGAACCTCCATCCAGCAGACTGGTTCAGCTTACAGTACAGAGTCACTGGGTTTCCTATCAGTGCAGCTCCTTTAAAGCTGGATGAGAGTTCAGGTTTAGGTGTTTCTGCAGTTGGAGATGAAGAACAGAGTTCAACATATTAGCATGAAGGACCTTAAACAGGATGACTATTCTGTACCAGTGTGGGGTTTACAGTGCCTCCATCTGCTGGAGTGAGCACTAACAGTACAGTAAGATCTGTGGACTCGTAGAGTAATCAGTGAGAAAAGATTCAAATATATATATTTTTTTGTTGATTTACTCAAGAATCTTAACTATTAAATCTGAATTAAAACCAGAGGTGTCAAGTAACGAAGTACAAATACTTTGTTACCTTACTTAGGTAGAAGTTTTGGGTATCTAAATTTTACTGGAGTGATTATCTTTCAGACGACTTTTTACTTCTACTCTTCTACTCCTTCAATTTTTAAAACAGCCTTGTTACTCCTATTTCATTTAGGTTTCTTTTCATTCCAGCTTGCCATCGTTCAAAAATGAATTTGAATTGTGGTTGGATGAGAAGTATAAACATATTCTGATTCTATTCTGACTGTCCTCGTCTGTGAGTGGTGTCAGGGGCAGTGGTGGCTCAGCGGTTAGAGCGCCGGGCTATCGATTCCCGGGCTCGGCAAGCTGCCACTGTTGGGCCCTTGAGCAAGGCCCTTTACCCTCTGCTCCCCGGGTGCTGGAGTTGGCTGCTCACCGCTGTGTGTGTGTGTGTGTGTGTGTGTGTTCGTTACCAGATGGGTTAAATGCGGAGGACACATTTCGCTGTACGGGGCAGTGGTGGCTCAGCGGTTAGAGCGCCGGGATATCGATAACAAGGCCCTTTGCCCTCTCTGCTCCCCGGGCGCTGGAGTTGGCTGCCCACCGCTCTGCCCCTAACACGTGTGAGTGTGTGTTCAATCACTACCAGATGGGTTAAATGCGGAGGACTGTGTACACTATACAGTGACAAATACATGCACCTTTACCTGTCCTTTCTGAGCATGAATGACCTGCTACAGTTAACTGCAGGTCTTCAACTGTGAAAGTATGTTAGCCATTTAGCTTAGCATAGGGGAATGTTCTAATGGGAGAATCCCACTCTTAGTACTTTTATATGTTCTGTAATCCAGTGTTTTTACTAAATAGTCTAAAGCATTTAGTACAACGCAAGTTTAAGAGTTTTAAAGAAGTGTGTTTCTGTTATGTTGAGCTTCTGTAACAGCAGCATTTCTCTCTATCTTAAGCAATAGGTCAGCTACACAGCTTAGCTACTCTATTACAGACAGAGGAACAGTGAAGTTCTTTGTTCTGTGCTTTTGTGTTAAATTCTGTTCCAAGTGTTTGTTTCTAGTCTAAAATGAGCTTTATATTGGAAAACTGGTTATTTTATATATAGATTTATAAACAATCACATTGGTATAGTGATGTTCATATTACAGTGTAAATTCCTATAGAGTGATCGTGTACACTTAAAGGATTTAAGTGAAGATTTAAAATGTGAAACCTGTGTGTTGGTTTCTTCCTTGTCATGTAGAGAAAGAGGGAGAAAGAAACCAAGAGAATCAATCACAGCCATCATACAGCCATCCATGTCGATGATGCCATTTTGTGCACGGCCCAGGTACCCAAAGGCCTTGAGGCCGGCAACATGAGCATGACTGTTTTAGAAAGTGCTGTTCATCTTCAAAGCTTTTCAAGCTCAAGGTTTATCATTGTAGACAGGAATAATTAATAGTGGAACAATAAGGGGCTCAGTGTGTTGTTTTACCTCTGGTTTGAACAACTGCTGTTAATTTGCTAAAACTGCTACTGAAGAGACTGCAGTACTACTGCTGCCTTTATACCACTGATATCTCCAGTCACTGTAAGACTGTATCTCACACTTCAGAGTGACTGACTCTCCAGTGAACACAGTACTGTCTGGCTCTACAGTCAGTGTAGGTCTGAGTAAAGCTGTGAGAAGAGAGGAGAGGAGAGAGGAACACTCATAGTCAGTGTTGGGTAAAGTGGTGTAAAGTACAGTGTGTTATAGTGAGGGAATTACACATTATAGAGGGATGTAATTATTCAGAGCTGCTGTGTGTTCAGAGTAAAGCAGGGAGAGAGGAATGGGGAGAAGAAAGGGAGCTGTACAGGATGGAGCTTCTCTACTATATTGATAATTGGCTGTGGTGAGATGATACTCAAGACACATGGATGCATGATAGTTATAAATGAACAGGGGAATGTGAAATACTCAGTTTGTTTGCTTTGAAGCAATATTACAATATTAAATATCTGTAAGTCTGCATTTGTGAAATCTGTTGATATGAGGTTTCTCTTTCACCTACTAAAAAAACAAAAGTGACCCCATGTGGACAAAGGTCAGCATATGTTTAAGTGAGTTAAAGACAAATGAGAAAGGTTCAGCATTTGCTCATTAGATGCAGTAACAATGGACGATCATCTGTTCTCTACAGTTCATATGATTCTGTTCTCTACACTGCTCAACATCAGGTAAATGCTTTAGATGTCATTTCCTGACCTGCATTTGTTGTGTTTTCCTGTTGTAACACACACACTTCAATACGGGAAGTGTTTGATAATTAGCTGATTCGCTGGATTAGATGTGTTGGAGCTGGTAAAACACCAAAGATCTGCAGAGCAGGTTTTCTTCATGACTAGATTTTAGAAGAACTGCAGATCTCATCTCCTCTGTTGTGAAGTGAAAGTTACTGTACCCCCACATAAGACCTTCATAAGATCTTCTTCTCAGGTGTGCTGATATGATGTCATGTGATGAGTGATGTCAAGCTGGAACATTTTGACGTGGTTGATGCTGAAACTCTCCATGTGTTCCCTTGACCAAATTTCAACTCCTTTTAAAAACTACTAATTAATTCTATATTAATTCTGTATCTGAAGACATTTTAGCAATCATAAATTACTCCTTATAGCCTGGAGTCTTTCCTACTAATTTATAACAGCTGTTGCAAGGAAGGTTTCCCATTTTCAAATTTCCCATTTTTAAGGTAAGTACCTCTCTAAACTCAAATACCAAATTGGAAATGTTCCAGTCAGGTTTTAGGACACACAGCACAGAGACGGCCCTGGTAAAAGTAGTAAATAATATCAGAAGGAAATCTTGACCACAACAAGCCTTCAGTTCTAGTACTACTTGACCTGAGTGCTGCATTTGATACTGTTGACCACCAGATTTTAGATAGATTACAGCACTATGTTGGCCTATGGTGTTGTTCTTAATTGGTTTGTCTCATATCTCTCTAGGAGATTTTTTTTGTATCAATAGATAATCATTTCTCCACTTACTATGAGATTACCAGTAGGGTACCACAAGGATCAATTTTAGGACCATTGTTATTTAATTTATATATGTTACACCTAGGAACTGTCCTCAGGAGGCACAGCATTTCTTTCCACAGCTATGCTGATGACACACCACTTTATGTGCCTGTATCTCCTGATGACACCAGTCTGATTGATGCACTTGTAAATTCTCTCTCAGATATAAAGACCTGGATGTCACAGAATGTTTCGCAGCTAAACCAGGACAAAACAGAAGTGTTGCTAATTGGCTCAAAAACTCAGAAAAAGAAACAGACCCCCAAACTAAATATGCTTAGACGTAACCCAAGCCAAGAAGCACTAAACTTTTATTCTGATTTTAATTTTAAGGTTCGAAGTGTCACAAAAATAGCTTTTTATCAGTTGAAGAACATCTCAGAAATGAGGCCTTTTCTCTCTCGGAGCAACACAAACAAAAGCTACAACACACCAGCTACAGTTAAGTCAAAAACTAGGAGTAGTTTTATGTTTTAAGCTTTTTGAACATTGTTCGGTTTATGCAAAAGTAGCGTACATTTTCCCCATAGGACTGAAAGGTCATACAGAGGTCACAATGACGATCTCTCCCACACACCAGCTAAGAGAATGTGTGCAGCAGCCCTTCTCTCCATTGCTCTCCAGCATTGTCTGTGCATGAAGCAGCTTTTGTACAAACCATCTTTTGGGCAATATTTTGTCTCACTACATTTTAGCCAAAAGTTTGTGGACACAGCTCTACCTCGAACTAGCAACACCTTGGCAACCAGCAACTATATCACAACATCGATGCTAAGCCGCAATTACACTTGCAGTTTCTGCAGGATCTGCAGTCTCTAGTTATTACATTACATCCATAACTGAGAGTAAAAGGTGAAAGTAGGAGAAAGAAAAAAGGGTTTGGTTGGATGAAATTCTAGAAACTATTGATGCTCATTGTCCTTCTGGTATACATGTATGTGTGGATGAGAAAACAGTGAGATAATGAAGAAGAGAGTGCTGTATCAGTGTGTGTGGATGTGTGACTATTGATTTGCATATTTTCACTTCACATTTTTAAGATGAAAAAGTTATTAATAGTTTTAACATTTTATTAATTTGAGAAATCATTTTAATAAGGCCAATGTTTAAACATAACATAATGGATGCTCTGATGACAGAATGTGCATCTCACCAGTTTTCACTCTCAGAACAGACACAAACTTCAGCTCCTTACTGCCCCACCTGAGCTCCTGACCGATACAGTTTTTAATCAGTTTATGTGAGTAATAATTTACACCTGGTATTAGTGGTGTTTTTTTCTACAGTTTTTATCAGAACCAAACTATGAGAAGCTACAGCTCAAATTTGGCAGACAGTCCATATCTTAGGATGTATCCTTTCAGTGTTTTCATAAACCAAAAACAAAATTGTGAACCTGAGAAAGAATGACATCACAGTTTTTTGCATCTTATACACTCATCTTATTGCGTGAAATTAAATATTTAGTTGAGGGTGCCAATAATTTTGTCCTGATGCTCATTTTCGGAGTTTTGTGTGAAATTAGGTCAAATAAACCTGTTTTCTTCTACTTTGTTGTGTTGGAAATTAACAAAACAGGGATGCCAACACTTTTGGCCATGATAGTATGAAGCACATTTCTGGTAGAATGTCCCCTGTGATAATGACCGATAGGCCGACCACATCACAGATGAAACTACACTTTGTGGGTGTCGTACTCACTGCAGGTAAGTTAGATTGCATTTGCTTTAATAATTCTTTTATTTTTACTCCTGTATGTGGTATAACTCCAACTTTTAGTGTGGTGAGTTGAGTCTACAAGCTAGCGCTAATGGGTTAATTTGAGTTCACCACCAGATGGCAGTATTTCATGAGTCCATTTCTATAGTTTTTAGCAATTAACCATAAAATCTCCTTTAAATGAAAGGAGTGAAGTTCCACTGTATGATCACTGTATTTACAGTAGTGTCACGGCCGGGCTGTGGCTCACAGACGAAAAGGATCTCTGTGTTAATGAATCATGTGATGTTTAAGGACTTTTATGCTGAAAGGGACTTTAGGGTTGACTCCCCTCTTCGTCGTTTTGGGTTCTGGTTGTGTTTGTCAGGTGACTATTCTTTGTTTGGTTAATGTGTATCACCTGTGGGCTGGTGTATTTAAGGAGGGCTAGTGTCAGCTGCAGGTTGCTGAGGATTACCCTTAGTGCCCCACATGCACCCAGGTTATTCAGTTACTGGTAGAGACTCAGTATTCACCGGTCTGGTCTGTAGAGTTCATCCTCGTACAGAGGACTCTCTCTCTACCTAGTAAGTCTACCTGAGTAATGGTAGTGGCTCAGCCCCGGCAGCTGGCACAGCCCTAGTGCCTCCCCAGCCCCAGGTGTGTTCCTTTGGTTTGTCCAGTATTGTGTGTCACAGTTTTGTTTAGTTTGTCCTTATCCCTCGTAATCGTTGCTGCATTTCTGTTTGTTTATGGTTTATTGTTATTAATAAATTCCTCGCTTTGGTCCATCCCCTGAGAGTGTTCTCCCATCATTGTCAGACCGAGTGGATCATGACACACACCTCCACACTTCTTTCTGTTAGGAGCACAGATGATGTCTGACTCTAGAAAAAGACTGAAACTCATCATTTTTATTCAATTTATTTATTTAATTTATTCCCAGTTCTAGTAGTATTAGTAGTATGGTGGGAATTTATTGGGCAAAATCTTTTGAATAAACTCTATTCTTCTCTATTCTTCCTCCAGCAGTTCTTGATTTCTTCGAGTAATTTCGAGTAATAACTGAGTAATAACTGTGTTCAGTTTTTTGGTCGGATGCACGGTTCCAGTGTAGCAACAGATCTTTTCCTTATAGGAACGCATAAAAAATGTGTCCAAAAACTTTTAACCAAGAATTCAAACTTCTCTACAGATCACATTTTTCAAGCTACTAACACCAAATTTGACAAAACCTCATAACTAACAGCGTGGTTTTATGCTTTTTTACCGAAACATCGTACAGTTGTCGTTAAATTATCGGAGATTTTCTATTTCTTCTAGTTAAACTTGTTCTGTTATTTGTGGTGATATCCTGTGTCAACCAAAGGACCAGAGTTTTACCCTGCCAATGTTTCCTTTGACTTACTCTAAAGAGGCTTGAACCCAGATCCCTGTGAAACTGCTTTGTGACATTTGTTGTGAACCAGTTTACCTACAGAACTAATCCTTCAGTTACTTTCAGCATCAGAAAAGACAAACATGAGCTGTTCAGGTTCACCTGCAGGGGGCTCCACAGTCTAATCTCGTCTAGAGCCTCTAATAGCCTAGAACTCACCCTACCTCTCTGTCTAATTCAGAGGTGGTGTAGTGAGGATTTTAATTATTTTATATACCAGTGTGAGAAACTAATGGTACCCCATAACTGTAGGTGTTTAGTAGTTTGACACTGACGACCACATATAGATTAGAATAATCTGACAGCATGTAAAAAGTTCTGGTTCTTGAGTAAAACTCTTACCACACTATTGTCCGACCTCTCTAACAGAGGTGTAAACTCTACACTGCTCTGAATAAGACTGTTACACACTATAGATGTAATTCCCTGATCTGCACATGTCTGTGTTCTCCTGCTGTAACACACACACTCCAACTCAGGAAGTGTTTGATAATTAACTGATTAGTTGGATCAGACGTGTCAGAGCAGAGAAAACACCAAAACCTTGTAGATCAGGTTCTCCAGGACTAGAACTGAGAACCACTGCATTAAAACTAAACTAAAGATCTGATCTCCTCTGTAGTGAAGTGATAGTGAGGTTAATGAAGACTGGAGAGATGATCACACTCACCTGATACAGTCAGTGTAACAGCAGCACTGTAGTGTGAGGAGACTGAGGTTCTTGTCACTGTTCCATAACAATAATATTCTCCCCATTCGCTGTCTGTAACGGATCTGATTTTATACTCTGGGGCTGTTCTGGAATTGTAGAATTGTCCGTCCTTAAACCAGTTGTATGTCCACTGCCTGACTCCTCCTCCTATGACACATCTGAGAGTGACAGTCTCTCCTCTGAACGCTGGATTAGGTGTGATGGTCAGCGCAGGTGTTGGTGTCTCTGTGTAAAGGAAATAAATGTAGAGAATAAATGATTGTAATGAAGGTGTTTTCATGTCTGTGTGGATTATAAAGAATGATTTAAACAGTAGTTAACAGAACACACCTCCACACTTCTGTCTGTTAGGAGCACAGATAAGGTCTGACTCTAGAAAAAGTCTGAAACTCATCATTTTATTCAATTTATTTATTTAATTTATTTATTCTCAGTTCTAGTAGTATTAGTACTATGGTGGGAATTTGTTGGGTAATATCTACCTATAAAACAAAGATTTTGAATAAACTCTATTCTCTTCCTCCAGCAGTTCTTGATCTCTTAATAACAATATCATGCTCTTAGCAAAGTACATTACCTCATTTATTTATTATTTTATTTTAATTAGTCAATTATTATTAATAACATAACTGAGTAATAATTTTAGGCTCATTCAGCATCTGATTGCAGGGATGTGTCACGCCCGCGCCGCCGCGCCCGTCCCAGAGGCGGTCCCGGGCCGCGGCTCCCAGGAAAGAATGAACTATTTGTTAATGAATCAGGTCATATTTATTCATGGAAGGACTTTTATGCTGAAATGGACTTTAGGGTTGACACCCCTCGTCGTCGTTTTGGGTTCTGGTTATGTTTGTCAGGTGACTATTCTTTGTCTGGTTAATGTGTATCACCTGTGGGCTGGTGTATTTAAGGAGGGCTAGTGTCAGCTGCTGGGGGCTGAGGATTACCCTTAGTGCCCCACATGCACCCAGGTTATTCAGTTACTGGTAGAGACTCAGTATTCACCGGTCTGGTCTGTAGAGTTCATCCTCGTACAGAGGACTCTCTCTCTCTCTCTCTCTCTCTCTCTCTCTCTCTGTCTCTCTCTGTCTCTCTCTGTCTCTCTCTGTCTCTCTCTGTCTCTCTCTGTCTCTCTCTGTCTCTCTCTGTCTCTCTGTCTCTCTCTGTCTCTCTCTGTCTCTCTCTCTCTCTCTCTCTCTCTCTCTCTCTCGCTTAGCAGGGGAAGCTAACTAGCTAGGCAGCTCTAATCTCAGGGTCCATTAGGGAGCTACTGCAGGTCTGCGGCGAATCTCTCGCCAGGCTTCTTCGGTTCTGCAAGCTGGGGTCCTGGAGCTCCAGGAGTGAGCGACTCTCCAGCTTGCTTCAGCAGTTAGCTCTCCTCACCGTCGGACCGGAACAGTCGTCTAGGTCTGGTGGCTGATTCCTCACGCTCTCAAGTCTAGTAAGTTCAATACGCCTGACTGGCGCTCCTCTGTGCGTCCTGACCGGCGCTCCTCTGTGCGTCCTGACCGGCGCTCCTCTGTGCGTCCTGACCGGCGCTCCTCTGTGCGTCCTGACCGGCGCTCCTCTGTGCGTCCTGACCGGCGCCCCTCTGTGCGTCCTGACCGGCGCCCCTCTGTGCGTCCTGACCGGCGCCCCTCTGTGCGTCCTAGTTCATAGCTTTCCCAGGCTCGGCTTGGAGGTTTATGTTTGAGTAACGGTATTGGCTCAGCCCCGGCAGCCAGCACAGCTCTAGTGCCTCCCCAGCCCCAGGTGTGTTCTTTTGGTTTGCCCAGTATTGTGTGTCACGGTTTTGTTTAGTTCTTCCTTATCCCTGGTAATTGGTGCTGCATTTCTGTTTGTTTATGGTTTATTGTTATTAATAAACTCCTCGCTTTGGTCCATCCCCTGCGAGTGTTCTCCTGTCACTGTCAGACCGAGTGGATCATGACAGGATGGACTTGTCACCTGGAGATTCGAGCTATTTTTACTGAGTATCTCATCCTACAGTTTTCAAGATAGTGACACCATTTCACCTCCAGATGGTTCGGGCTGATTGTGTGATGTGGGGACTGTGTTCAGTTTTTTGGTCAGATGCACGGTTCCAGTGTAGCAACAGATCTTTTCCTTATAGGAATGCATGAAAAATGTGTCCAAAAACTTTTAACCAGGAATTCAAACTTCTCTACAGATCACATTTCCTGAACTACTAACACCAAATTTGACAAACCTCATAACTAACAGTGTGGTTTTATGCTTTTTAACTGAAACGTCGTACAGTTTTCGTTAAATTATCGTAGATTTTTTCTTCATAGGAATGAAGGGCAGAATGTTCAAAAAGGTCACACTGATGATCACTCTCCCTCACACCAGCTTAGAGAAAGCTTGCAGCACCACTTCTCTTCCTTGCTCTCCACCACTGTCTGTGCATGGAGGAACTTTTGGCACCCCATAATTGTTGCCAAAAGTTTGAGGACATATTAGCCAAACGCTGAACATGCTCTGCGGTGGCTGTCCTACTGCTGCTCACTTTTAACTGTCTAAACATGGACCCAACCCAGCAGCGCAGCGGATTACCTCTCAAAGTAAGAGTGCACCTATTTTCTGAACATAAATAAATGGTGCCTGAAGACATCTGTATCTACATAATCAGTACGAGTGTCACTTCTGGCTTCTTAATACTATGTTAAGCAGCAGTATATTTGTAAATACACATCTTATGAAAAAGTGAATTAACTAATTATATTTACAAAGAAGGCAAAAGACGGTCTTTATGTTTTGGCTCATACACAGTGAATGAATTATTACTATACAGGGGCTGATACATTTTCTTTATGGAAAAATATGAAGAATTCATTTTTGTTGATTTACTAAAGATTATTTTACTAAATCTGAACTAAAACATGTGACTTCTCCCACTGATATGTCCATCCATCAAGCGTGCCAATCTTACACTTCAGAGTGACTGACTCTCCAGTGAACACAGTACTGTCTGGCTCTACAGTCAGTGTAGCTCTGAGTAAAGCTGTGAGAAGAGAGGAGAGGAGAGAGGAACACTCATAGTCAGTGTTGGGTAAAGTGGTGTAAGTGGCTTGTGTCTCTCCTCTCACAGAAGTCCTGGAATAGAGGTGATGATACTTTTTGTATGAGTCAAAGAACCCTTTTACGCTACCATGTAGAACCTAGAAAAGTTGAAGACTGAAGAAAGGGAGCTGTACAGGATGGAGGTTCCCTGTTATATTGATAATTTTACTCTGCAGTGTTTTGCTTTTGCTGAATCAGCTAGTTTACTAAACTACGTCTCCTAATCATGTCTAGTTATTGTATTACATCCTTTTGTATTCTTCAACTGAATACATTTACTGAGAGCGAAGGGGGAAAGCAGAGAGGAGACTGACACAGGCTGTGGTGAGATGATACTCTAGAATCTACTCTAGGCACTATGAATGCATGATATGATAGTTATAAATGAACAGGGGGGTGTAAAATACTGTTTGTTTGTTATGAAGCAATTTTACAATATTAAATATTACATTAATATAACTATCTGTAAGTCTGCATTTGTGAAATTTGTTGATATGAGGTTGCTCTTTCACCTGCTAAAAAAGCCAAAAGTGACCCCATGTGGACAAAGGTCAGCATATGTTTAAGTGAGTTAAAGACAAATGAGAGGTTCAGCATTTGCTCATTAGATGCAGTAACAATAGATAATCATCTGAACTCTACTGATTCTGTTCTCTACACTGCTCTACATCAGGTAAATGCTTTAGATGTCATTACCTGATTTGCACTTGTTGTGTTTTCCTGTTGTAACACACACTCCAATACGGGATGTATTTGATAATTAGCAGATTTGCTGGATTAGATGTGTTGGAGCTGGTAAAACACCAAAGATCTGCAGAGCAGGTTTTCTTCATGATTAGATTTGAGAAGAACTGCATTAAAAATAAACTGCAGATCTGATCTCCTCTGTTGTGAAGTGAATGTCACTGTATCCCCACATAAGACTGATCTTCTGCTCAGGTGTGCTGATATAAGCATAATCTTGTATGTATATTAGATGCTCATTCAACATTTGCTTGAAGGGACGGACTGGTCACCTCAAGAACCAATCTGGATTTATAGGCTGAATAGGGTTCACATACATTTTCTAAAGATTTCTCTTTTTTTACTCCCTCTCTATTTCCCTGCCTCTCCTCCCCTTTGGTCAATATGACCCCGGGACTTCACTTTCATGCCCTTGCAGACTTCTAGTTGAGAGATTGAGACCTATGTAGTAAAGCAAAAAATCAGAAACTCATCACATCATATTTACTGAAAAACTCAAACTACAACAAGGCAATTAAAATATCACGGCAAGCCTATTTCTCAAATTTGAATAACACCAACATTCATAATCCCAGACTGCTCTTTAGTACAATAGATTTGTTAGTGACACAGTTAGTTGCAAAACTGAGCTTCCTCTTTCTGAATGTGAAGAGTTTGCTGGTTATTTCAGAGAGAAAATAATTAGCATTAGATCCACCATCTTTTAGCAGAATTTCCCATCTTGTACTTTCACTAGTGTCTTGTGCACAGAGTGATGTCAAGCTGGAACATTTTGGCATGGTTGATGCTGAAACTCTCCGAAAAATAGTAACAGAAATGAAGCCCTCCATGTGTTCCCTTGACCAAATTCCAACTCCTCTTTTAAAACTGTTTTTAATTCTGTATCTGAAGACATTTTGGCCATCATAAATTACTCTTTACAGCCTGGAGTCTTTCCTACTAATTTATACTACAGCAGTAGGAATAAGAAAGGAATAAGAAAGGAAATCTAGATATTTTAACACCCAGCAATTTTAGACCAATTTCAAATCTCCCATTTTTAAGCAATGTTTTAGAGAAAGTTGTTTTTAATCAGCTAAGTACCTCTCTAAACTCAAATACCAAATTGGAAATGTTCCAGTCAGGTTTTAGGACACACAGCACAGAGACGGCCCTGGTAAAAGTAGTAAATAATATCAGAACAAATCTTGACCACAACAAGCCTTCAGTTCTAGTACTACTTGACCTGAGTGCTGCATTTGATACTGTTGACCACCAGATTTTAGATAGATTACAGCACTATGTTGGCCTGTGGTGTTCTTAATTGGTTTGTCTCATATCTCTCGAAGTTTTTTTTTTTTTGTATCAATAGATAATCATTTCTCCACTTACTATGAGATTACCAGTAGGGTACCACAAGAATCAAATTTAAGACCATTGTTATTTAATTTATATATGTTACCCCTAGGAAGTGTCATCAGGAGGCACAGCATTTCTTTCCACAGCTATGCTGATGACACACAACTTTATGTGGCTGTATCTCCTGATCACACCAGTCTGATTGATGCACTTGTTAACTGTCTCTTAGATATAAAGACCTGGATGTCACAGAATGTTTCGTAGCTAAACCAGGACAAAACAGAAGTGTTGCTAATTGGCTCAAATACTGAGAGAAAGAAACAGACCCCCAAACTAAATATGCTTAGACGTAACCCAAGCCAAGAAGCACTAAACTTTTATTGTGATTTTAATTTCAAGGCTCATGTTTGAAGTGTCACAAAAATAGCTTTTTATCAGATGAAGAACATCTCCAAAGTGAGGCCTTTTCTCTCTCGGAGCAACACCAACAAAAGCTACAACACACCAGCTACAGTTAAGTCAAAAACTAGGAGTAGTTTTATGTTTTAAGCTTTTTGAACATTGTTCGGTTTATGCAAAAGTAGTGTACATTTTCCCCATAGGACTGAAAGGTCATACAGAGGTCACAATGACGATCTCTCCCACACACCAGCTAAGAGAATGCATGCAGCAGCCCTTCTCTCCATTGCTCTCCAGCATTGTCTGTGTATGAAGCAGCTTTTGTACAAACCATCTTTTGGGCAAAATTTTGTCTCACTACATTTTAGCCAAAAGTTTGTGGACACAGCTCTACCTCGAACTAGCAACACCTTAGCAACCAGCAACTATATCACAACATCGATGCTAAGCCGCAATCACACTTGCAGTTTCTGCAGGATCTGCAGTCTCTAGTTATTACATTACATCCATAACTGAGAGTAAAAGGTAAAAGCAGGAGAAAGAAACAAGGGTTTGATTGGATGAAATTCTAGAAACTATTGATGCTCATTGTGTGTCCTTCTGGTATACATGTATGTGTGGATGAGAGAATACAGAGAGAATGAAAAAGAGAGTGCTGCATCAGTGTGTGTGGACGTGTGACTATTGATTTGCATATTTTTAACTTCACATTTTTAAGTTCAAAAAAAGTTATTAATAGTTTTATTAACATTTTATTAATTTGAGAAATCAGATTTAAGGCCAATGTTTAAACATAACATAATGGATGCTCTGATGACAGAATGTACATCTCACCAGATTTCACTCTCAGAACAGACACAAACTTCAGCTCCTTACTGCCCCACCTGAGCTACTGACCGATACAGTTTTTAATCAGTTTATGTGAGTAATAATTTACACCTGGTATTAGTGGTGTTTTTTTTCTACAGTTTTTATCAGAACCAAACTATGAGAAGCTGCAGCTCGAATGTGGCAGACAGTCCATATCTTAGGATGTATCTTTTCAGTGTTTTCATAAACCAAAAACAAAATTGTGAACCTGTGAAAGAATGACATCACAGTTTTTTGCATCTTATACACTCATCTTATTGCATGAAATTAAATATTAAGTTGAGGGTGCCAATAATTTTGTCCTGATGCTCATTTTCGGAGTTTTGTGCAAAATTAGGTCAAATAAACCTGTTTTCTTCTACTTTTTAGTGTTTCAATAAAAACAAAGGAAATTAACGTGTGTAAAACAAAACAGGGATGCCAACACTTTTGGCCATGATAGTATGAAGCACATTTCTGGTAGAATGTCCCCTGTGATAATGACCGATAGGCCGACCACATCACAGATGAAACTACACTTTGTGGGTGTCGTACTCACTGCAGGTAAGTTAGATTGCATTTGCTTTAATAATTCTTTTATTTTTACTCCTGTATGTGGTATAACTCCAACTTTTAGTGTGGTGAGTTGAGTCTACAAGCTAGCGCAGATGGGTTCATTTGAGTTCACCACCAGATGGCAGTATTTCATGAGTCCATTTCTATAGTTTTTAGCAATTACCCATAAAATCTCCTTTAAATGAAAGGAGTGAAGTTCCACTGTATGATCACTGTATTTACAGTAGTGTCACGGCCGGGCTGTGGCTCACAGACGAAAAGGATCTCTGTGTTAATGAATCATGTGATGTTTAAGGACTTTTATGCTGAAAGGGACTTTAGGGTTGACACCCCTCGTCGTCGTTTTGGGTTCTGGTTGTGTTTGTCAGGTGACTATTCTTTGTTTGGTTAATGTGTATCACCTGTGGGCTGGTGTATTTAAGGAGGACTAGTGTCAGCTGCTGGTTGCTGAGGATTACCCTTAGTGCCCCACATGCACCCAGGTTATTCAGTTACTGGTAGAGACTCAGTATTCACCGGTCTGGTCTGTAGAGTTCATCCTCGTACAGAGGACTCTCTCTCTACCTAGTAAGTCTACCTGAGTAATGGTAGTGGCTCAGCCCCGGCAGCTGGCACAGCCCTAGTGCCTCCCCAGCCCCAGGTGTGTTCTTTTGGTTTGCCCAGTATTGTGTGTCACGGTTTTGTTTAGTTCTTCCTTATCCCTGGTAATCGTTGCTGCATTTCTGTTTGTTTATGGTTTATTGTTATTAATAAACTCCTCGCTTTGGTCCATCCCCTACGAGTGTTCTCCCATCATTGTCAGACCGAGTGGATCATGACACACACCTCCACACTTCTTTCTGTTAGGAGCACAGATAATGTCTGACTCTAGAAAAAGTCTGAAACTCATCATTTTATTCAATTTATTAATTTAATTTATTTATTCTCAGTTCTAGTAGTATTAGTACTATGGTGGGAATTTGTTGGGTAAAATCTACCTATAAAACAAAGATTTTGAATAAACTCTATTCTCTTCCTCCAGCAGTTCCTGATCTCTTTATAACAATATCATGCTCTTAGCAAAGTACATTACCTCATTTATTTATTATTTTATTTTAGTCAATTCTTATTAATAACATAACTGAGTAATAATTTTAGGCTCATTCAGCATCTGATTGCAGGGATGGACTTGTCACCTGGAGATTCGATCTATTTTTGCTGAGTATTTCATCCTACAATTTTCAAGATAGTGACACCATTTCACCTCCAGATGGTTTGGGCTGATTGTGTGATGTGGGGACTGTGTTTAGGTTTTTGATTGGATGCACGGTTCCAGTGTAGCAACAGATCTTTTCCTTATAGGAACGCATGAAAAATGTGTCCAAACACTTTTAACCAGGAATTCAAACTTCTCTACAGATCACATTTTTCGAGCTACTAACACCAAATTTGACAAAACCTCATAACTAAGAGCGTGGTTTTATGCCGATGATCACTCTCCCTCACAATAGCTTAGAGAAAGCTTGCAGCACTACTTCTCTTCCTTGCTCTCCACCACTGTCTGTGCATGGAGGAACTTTTGGCACCCCATAATTGTTGCCAAACGTTTGAGGATATATTAGCCAAACGCTGAACATGCTCTGCGGTGGCTGTCCTACTGCTGCTCACTTTTAACTGTCTAAACATGGACCCAACCCAGCAGCTCAGCTGATTAGCTCTCAAAGTAAGAGTGCACCTATTTTCTGAACATAAATAAATGGTGCCTGAAGATCTGTATCTACATAATCAGTATGAGTGTCACTTCTGGCTTCTTAATACTATGTTGAGCAGCAGTATATTTGTAAATACGCATCTTATGAAAAAGTGAATTAACTAATTATATTTACAAAGAAGGCAAAAGACTGTCTATATGTTTTGGCTCCTACACAGTGAATGAATTATTACTATACAGGGGCTGATACATTTTCTTTATGGAAAAATATGAAGAATTCATTTTTGTTGATTTACTAAAGATTATTTTACTAAATCTGAACTAAAACATGTGACTTCTTCCACTGATATGTCCATCCATCAAGAGTGTCAATCTCACACTTCAGAGTGACTGACTCTCCAGTGAACACAGTACTGTCTGGCTCTACAGTCAGTGTAGCTCTGAGTAAAGCTGTGAGAAGAGAGGAGAGGAGAGAGGAACACTCATAGTCAGTGTTGGGTAAAGTGGTGTAAGTGGCTTGTGTCTCTCCTCTCACAGAAGTCCTGGAATAGAGGTGATGATACTTTTTGTATGAGTCAAAGAACCCTTTTACGCTACCATGTAGAACCTAGAAAAGTTGAAGACTGAAGAAAGGGAGCTGTACAGGATGGAGGTTCCCTATTATATTGATAATTTTACTCTGCAGTGTTTTGCTTTTGCTGAATCAGCTAGTTTACTAAACTACTTCTCCTAATCATGTCTAGTTATTGTATTACATCCTTTTGTATTCTTCAACTGAATACATTTACTGAGAGCAAAGGGGGAAAGCAGAGAGGAGACTGACACAGGCTGTGGTGAGATGATACTCTAGAATCTACTCTAGATACACTATGAATGCATGATATGATAGTTATAAATGACCAGGGGGGTGTAAAATACTGTTTGTTTGTTATGAAGCAATTTTACAATATTAAATATTACATTAATATAACTATCTAAGTCTGCATTTGTGAAATTTGTTGATATGAGGTTGCTCTTTCACCTGCTAAAAAAGCCAAAAGTGACCCCATGTGGACAAAGGTCAGCATATGTTTAAGTGAGTTAAAGACAAATGAGAAAGGTTCAGTATTTGCTCATTAGATGCAGTAACAATAGACGATCATCTGAACTCTACTGATTCTGTTCTCTACACTGCTCTACATCAGGTAAATGCTTTAGATGTCATTACCTGATTTGCACTTGTTGTGTTTTCCTGTTGTAACACACACACTCCAATACAGGAAGTGTTTGATAATTAGCTGATTTGCTGGATTAGATGTGTTGGAGCTGGTAAAACACCAAAGATCTGCAGAGCAGGTTTTCTTCATGATTAGATTTGAGAAGAACTGCATTAAAAATAAACTGCAGATCTCATCTCCTCTGTTGTGAAGTGAATGTCACTGTATCCCCACATAAGACTGATCTTCTGCTCAGGTGTGCTGATATAAGCATAATCTTGTATGTATATTAGATGCTCATTCAACATTTGCTTGAAGGGACGGACTGGTCACCTCAAGAACCAATCTGGATTTATAGGCTGAATAGGGTTCACATACATTTTCTAAAGATTTCTCTTTTTCTCCCTCTATTTCCCTGCCCCTCCTCCCCTTTGGTCAATATGACCCCGGGACTTCACTTTGATACCCTTGCAGACTTCTAGTTGAGAGATTGAGACCTATGTAGTAAAGCAAAAAATCAGAAATTCATCACATCATATTTACTGAAAAACTCAGAAACTACAACAAGGCAATTAACATATCACGGCAAGCCTATTTCTCAAATTTGAATAACACCAACATTCATAATCCCAGACTGCTCTTTAGTACAATAGATTCGTTAGTAACACAGTTAGTTGGAAAACTGAGCTTCCTCTTTCTGAATGTGAAGAGTTTGCTGGTTATTTCAGAGAGAAAATAATTATCATTAGATCCACCATCTTTTAGCAGAATACCCATCTTGTACTTTCACTGGTGTCTTGTGCACAGAGTGATGTCAAGCTGGAACATTTTGGCATGGTTGATGCTGAAACTCTCCGAAAAATAGTAACAGAAATGAAGCCCTCCATGTGTTCCCTTGACCAAATTCCAACTCCTCTTTTAAAACTGTTTTTAATTCTGTATCTGAAGACATTTTGGCCATCATAAATTACTCTTTACAGCCTGGAGTCTTTCCTACTAATTTATACTACAGCAGTAGAAATAAGAAAGGAATAAGAAAGGAAATCTATATATTTTAACACCCAGCAATTTTAGATCAATTTAAAATCTCCCATTTTTAAGCAAGGTTTTAGAGAAAGTTGTTTTTAATCAGCTAAGTACCTCTCTAAACTCAAATACCAAATTGGAAATGTTCCAGTCAGGTTTTAGGACACACAGCACAGAGACGGCCCTGGTAAAAGTAGTAAATAATATCAGAACAAATCTTGACCACAACAAGCCTTCAGTTCTAGTACTACTTGACCTGAGTGCTGCATTTGATACTGTTGACCACCAGATTTTAGATAGATTACAGCACTATGTTGGCCTATGGTGTTGTTCTTAATTGGTTTGTCTCATATCTCTCTAGGAGATTTTTTTTGTATCAATAGATAATCATTTCTCCACTTACTATGAGATTACCAGTAGGGTACCACAAGGATCAATTTTAAGACCATTGTTATTTAATTTATACATGTTACCCCTAGGAAGAGTCATCAGGAGGCACAGCATTTCTTTCCACAGCTATGCTGATGACACACAACTTTATGTGGCTGTATCTCCTGATCACACCAGTCTGATTGATGCACTTGTTAACTGTCTCTGAGATATAAAGACCTGGATGTCACAGGATGTTTTGCAGCTAAACCAGGACAAAACAGAAGTGTTGCTAATTGGCTCAAATACTGAGAGAAAGAAACAGACCCCCAAACTAAATATGCTTAGACGTAACCCAAGCCAAGAAGCACTAAACTTTTATTCTGATTTTAATTTTAAGGTTCAAAGTGTCACAAAAACAGCTTTTTATCAGTTGAAGAACATCTCCAAAGTGAGGCCTTTTCTCTCTCGGAGCAACACCAACAAAAGCTACAACACACCAGCTACAGTTAAGTCAAAAACTAGGAGTAGTTTTATGTTTTAAGCTTTTTGAACATCGTTCGGTTTATGCAAAAGTAGCGTACATTTTCCCCATAGGACTAAAAGGTCATACAGAGGTCACAATGACGATCTCTCCCACACACCAGCTGAGCGAATGTGTGCAGCAGCCCTTCTCTCCATTGCTCTCCAGCATTGTCTGTGCATGAAGCAGCTTTTGTACAAACCATCTTTTGGGCAACATTTTGTCTCACTACATTTTAGCCAAAAGTTTGTGGACACAGCTCTACCTCGAACTAGCAACACCTTAGCAACCAGCACCTATATCACAACATCGATGCTAAGCCGCAATCACACTTGCAGTTTCTGCAGGATCTGCAGTCTCTAGTTATTACATTACATCCATAACTGAGAGTAAAAGGTGAAAGTAGGAGGGAAAAAGGGTTTGATTGGATGAAATTCTAGAAACTAATGATGCTCATTGTGTCCTTCTGGTATACATGTATGTGTGGATGAGAGAACACTGAGAGAATGAAAAAGAGAGTGCTGTATCAGTGTGTGAGGATGTGTGACTATTGATTTGCATATTTTTCACTTCACATTTAATTTTTTTTAGTTTTATTAACATTTTATAAATGTAAGAAATCATTTTAATAAGGCCAATGTTTAAACATAACGTAATGGATGCTCTGATGACTGAATGTACATCTCACCAGTTTTCACTCTCAGAACAGACACAAATTTCAGCTCCTTACTGCCCCACCTGAGCTACTGACCGATACAGTTTTTAATCAGTTTATGTGAGTAATAATTTACACCTGGTATTAGTGGTGTTTTTTTTACAGCTTTTATCAGAACCAAACTATGAGAAGCTACAGCTCGAATGTGGCAGACAGTCCATATCTTAGGATGTATCCTTTCAGTGTTTTCATAAACCAAAAACAAAATTGTGAACCTGAGAGAGAATGACATCACAGTTTTTTTGCATCTTATTCACGCATCTTATTGCATGAAATTAAATATTAAGTTAAAGGTGTCAATTTTGTCCGGGTCGTTTTTTTAAGTTTTACTTTGTTGTGGTGTTCCAATAAAAACAAAGGAAATTAACATGTGTAGAACAGAACAGGGATGCCAATATTTTTGGCCATGATAATATGAAGCACATTTCTGGTAGAATGTCCCCTGTGATAATGACCGATAGGCCGACCACATCACAGATGAAACTACACTTTGTGGGTGTCGTACTCACTGCAGGTAAGTTAGATTGCATTTGCTTTAATAATTATTTTATTTTTACTCCTGTATGTGGTATAACTCCAACTTTTAGTGTGGTGAGTTGAGTCTACAAGCTAGTGCAGATGGGTTAATTTGAGTTCACCACCAGATGGCAGTATTTCATGAGTCCATTTCTATAGTTTTTAGCAATTACCCATAAAATCTCCTTTAAATGAAAGGAGTGAAGTTCCACTGTATGATCACTGTATTTACAGTAGTGTTACTAGATCTGATTATAGATGATAGTGTTTGCTTACTGATCTACTTTGATTTGTTGTAAAATGAGTGTAGTTCTAGTCTGGCTTCACTATCATGCCTGTGAAGACCTCTAGTTCAGAGCCTGTGGGATCTTTCCAGATGCACATTGCTAAGTTAACATACAGAGATATTTAGTAGAAGTTGATTTATGCTCACCTGTAACAGTGAGTGTAACAGAGTTACTGTAGTGTGATGATCTCGGTCGGTCAGGTCGTTCTCCTCTACACCGGTACTGATCTCCAGTAACCACATCATCTCCTCTAATGGTGAGAGTGTTGCCGTTTACAGTGTGATACACAGACTGAGACACTACAAACCACTGATGCTGATAATAATGCTTCTCCCACTGATATGTCCATCCATAATGATGACTAATCTTACACTTCAGAGTGACTGACTCTCCAGTGAACAGAGGACTGGTTGGATGTGTGGTCAGTGTAGCAGTTGGTAAATCTGTGAGAAGAGAAGAGAAACACATTTTAAACACAGAGCTGCTCAATCCTGCTCCTGCAGATCTACCACTCTGGAGAGTTCTGATCTAAGACCCCTTGCTCTAATATTCAGCTGCACTCAGGGATGGACTAGTCATCAGGAGAACCTGGACAATTCCTGCTGTGAATGTGGGCTGATGAGAGAGCGAGGACTACAGTACTGTATCCTCAGTGCTAATGCTAAGGTCTCTCTCTCTCTCTCTCTCTCTCATTGCTAAGTTAACATACAGAGATATTTAGTAGAAGTTGATTCATGCTCACCTGTAACAGTGAGTGTAACAGAGTTACTGTAGTGTGATATCGGTCAGTCATGTCGTGTGTGAACATCAGCTAATCATGCTAAGGTCTCTCAGCAAAGCTAAGCTCTCTCTCTCTCTCTCTCTCTCTCTCTCTCTCTCTCTCTCTCTCTCTCACTGCAGGTAAGTTAGATTGCATTTGCTTTAATAATTCTTTTATTTTTACTCCTGTATGTGGTATAACTCCAACTTTTAGTGTGGTGAGTTGAGTCTACAAGCTAGTGCAGATGGGTTAATTTGAGTTCAGCACCAGATGACAGTATTTCATGAGTCCATTTCTATAGTTTGTATAAAATCTCCTTTAAACGAAAGGAGTGAAGTTCCACTGTACGATCACTATATTTACAGTAGTGTTATTAGATCTGATTATAGATGATAGTATTTGTTTACTGATCTACTTTGATTTGTTGTAAAATGAGTGTAGTTCTAGTCTGGCTTCACTATCATGCCTGTGAAGACCTCTAGTTCAGAGCCTGTGGGATCTTTCCAGATGCACATTGCTAAACTAACTTAGAGACATGTTGCTGACAGCAGAGTTGCTAGGCTAGTGTTACAGTGATGGGTGTTCACACACTTTACTGATTCATTGGTGAAGACAGCACTGCTTCTACAGTGTAGCTTTGGGTGGGATCAGAGATGACGTAACTAGGTGACATATTGGTAAGACCAGTGTTGCTATGATAGTGGTAAACTGGTGGGTGTAGACACACTTCAGACTGACTGACGTCTTTTCTTTATAATAATATATTGTAATCATTTCATCGTAGACATGAGAAATTGACAGTGGAACAGTGAGGGTTAGTGTGTTTTACCAATGGTTTGAACAACAGGTGTTCATTTATCATGATTTTTCAGCTCCTAGTTTCTGTTCTACTAATCTTACATAACACATTTTCCTCTCCCCAAAATATAAAAGCAGTAAACTTACCTCTCACTGTAAGAGTGACTTTATTACTGTCCTGAGATGATGTGGGTCTGCTAGATCTCTCTCCTCTACACCAGTACTGATCCTGATCTTCTACTGAACTGATGATGAAGGTGTTTAGCTGAGACTGAGAGACTGCAGTTCTACTGCTGCCTTTATACCACTGATATGTCCAGTCACTGTTAGACTGTATCTCACACTTCAGAGTGACTGACTCTCCAGTGAACATGGGTCTCCATTTAGGTTCTACAGTCAGTGTAGCTCTGGGTAAAGCTGTGAGAAGAGAGGAGAGGAGAGAGGAACACTCATAGTCAGTGTTGGGTAATGTGGGGTAAAGTACAGTGTGTTATAGTGATGGAATTACACATTACAGTGTAGACTCTTCTAATCACAGTACACTTACTGACTTAATAAGAGTGTTTCTCTCACGTCTCTAAGAGAACAATATTAATGACCTGCATTTTCATCTGCACGTCCCTGACTGTCCTCCTCTGTCCTTTCTGAGCATGAATGACCTGCTACAGTTTACTGCAGGTCTTCAACTGTGAAAGTGACGAGTGCAGAGTGAGTGCACACAGTAACTCCACCACCTCACCTAAACAGTCAGACTAAGATCTGGAAGATTTAGCTTTTACTGTAAAGAAGTGTATTTGGAGGTTTAGCTGTTTGTGAGCTGTTTCTCCTGCTTTCCAACACACGCAACAGCCTCTCAGACACACCAGGAGGACTGACCAGTGTCCAGTGTCAGTGTACTTTATTTATGTGTTCATGCTTCACATACAATCTGGCACATGAGCTGAAGTGAAAGGAGATGGTTTGGTCATATAGGCTAATAAAGCTGTTTATTAGTGATGATAAATGAGTAAATGTTCATGAATTAATGTTCATTAACAGCTGCACAGATTTAGAGGTATTTAATTCTCTCAACATCAACATCCTAGCAATGGGGCATGCCTGTGTGTCCCCCTGTGTCTCTTTATTAGCTTCACACCACTGCTGATCTACATTCACACTTGCTTTTGGATAAGTGCAATAGTAATAGTAATATATAGTCAGTAAACTAAATAATGTGGCCAAAACAGTCCCATAGGAATGTACTGAAATTTGTCTGTAAATTTTTATCCAAAACTTCTCTACAGGTTACATTTTACAGGATACAAACACCAATTTCGGCACAATCATTAAACAAATAATGAAGTTTTATGTTTTAACCCTTATGAACCAGAACATTTCATGGTTTATGCAAAAGTAGGGTACATTTTCCCCCATAGGATTAAAAGGTCACACTGAGGTCACTGGGGGCATCTCTCCCAAACACCAGCTGAGAGAAAACGTGCTGCACCTCTTCTGTCCGTTACTCTCCAGCATTTTCTGTGCATGAAGCAGCTTTTGTACAGGTTTGGCTCACTACATTTTAGACAAAAGTTTGTGGACACAGCTCTATTAGTCAATAAAATTTTTGAAAAGTTTTGTCTGGCTCATTTTTGGAGTTTTGTGTGAAGTCAAGTTTTACTGTTTTCTTCTACTTTGTTGTTCCAATAAAAACAAAGGAAATTAACGTGTGTATAACAAAACAGGAAGGCCAACACTTTTGGCCATGATAGTATGAAGCACATTTCTGGTAGAATGTCCCCTGTGATAATGACCGATAGGCCGACCACATCACAGATGAAACTACACTTTGTGGGTGTCGTACTCACTGCAGGTAAGTTAGATTGCATTTGCTTTAATAATTCTTTTATTTTTACTCCTGTATGTGGTATAACTCCAACTTTTAGTGTGGTGAGTTGAGTCTACAAGCTAGCGCAGATGGGTTCATTTGAGTTCACCACCAGATGGCAGTATTTCATGAGTCCATTTCTATAGTTTTTAGCAATTACCCATAAAATCTCCAGTGGAGTGAAGTTCCACTGTATGATCACTGTATTTACAGTAGTGTCACGCCCGGGCTGTGGCTCACAGACGAAAAGGAACTCTATGTTAATGAATCATGTGATGTTTAAGGACTTTTATGCTGAAAGGGACTTTAGGGTTGACACCCCTCGTCGTCGTTTTGGGTTCTGGTTGTGTTTGTCAGGTGACTATTCTTTGTTTGGTTAATGTGTATCACCTGTGGGCTGGTGTATTTAAGGAGGGCTAGTGTCAGCTGCAGGTTGCTGAGGATTACCCTTAGTGCCCCACATGCACCCAGGTTATTCAGTTACTGGTAGAGACTCAGTATTCACCGGTCTGGTCTGTAGAGTTCATCCTCGTACAGAGGACTCTCTCTCTCTCTCTCTCTCTCTCAGCAGGGGAAGCTCTTGTCTCAGGGTCCATTAGGGAGCTACTGCAGGTCTGCGGCGAATCTCTCGCCAGGCTTCTTCGGTTCTGCAAGCTGGGGTCCTGGAGCTCCAGGAGTGAGTGACTCTCCAGCTTGCTTCAGCAAAAAAATGTTCAAAAAGGTGACACTGATGATCGCTCTCCCTCACACCAGCTTAGAGAAAGCTTGCAGCACCACTTCTCTTCCTTGCTCTCCACCACTGTCTGTGCATGGAGGAACTTTTGGCACCCCATAATTTTTGCCAAAAGTTTGAGGATATATTAGCCGAATGCTGAACATGCTCTGCGGTGGCTGTCCTACTGCTGCTCACTTTTAACTGTTTAAACATGGACCCAACCCAGCAGCACAGCGGATTAGCTCTCAAAGTAACAGTGCACCTGTTTTCTGAACATAAATAAATGGTGCCTGAAGACATCTGTATCTACATAATCAGTACGAGTGTCACTTCTGGCTTCTTAATACTATGTTAAGCAGCAGTATATTTGTAAATACGCTTCTTATGAAAAAGTGAATTAACTAATTATATTTACACAGAATGCAAAAGACTGTCTTTATGTTTTGGCTCCTACACAGTGAATGAATTATTACTATACAGGGGCTGATACATTTTCTTTATAGAAAAATATGAAGAATTCATTTTTGTTGATTTACTGAAGATTATTTTACTAAATCTGAACTAAAACATGTGACTTTAGTTCAAACACTTCAGTTAAAAATACAAGGTTGCTGTTTTCACAGACTTATGTAGAAGAAGATGAAGCATGTGCTCACCTGCAACAGTGAGGGTAACAGGGTCACTGTCAGATACTGATGCTGGTCTGTTAGGGAGCTGTCCTCTACACCGGTAGTAATCTACAGTAGCCACAGCACCTGCACTGATGGTGAGAGTGTCTCCGTTTACAGCGTGAGACACGGGATGAGACACTGCAGGCCATCCATGTTGATTATTCTGCTTCTCCCACTGATATGTCCATCCATCAAGAGTGCCAATCTCACACTTCAGAGTGACTGACTCTCCAGTGAACACAGGACTCCATTTAGGTTCTACAGTCAGTGTAGGTCTGAGTAAAGCTGTGAGAAGAGAGGAGAGGAGAGAGGAACACTCATAGTCAGTGTTGGGTAATGTGGTGTAAGTGGCTTGTGTCTCTCCTCTCACAGAAGTCCTGGAATAGAGGTGATGATACTTTTTGTATGAGTCAAAGAACCCTTTTACGCTACCATATAGAACCTAGAAAAGTTGAAGACTGAAGAAAGGGAGCTGTACAGGATGGAGGTTCTCTACTATATTGATAATTTTACTCTGCAGTGTTTTGCTTTTGCTGAATTAGCTAGTTTACTAAACTACTTCTCCTAATCATGTCTAGTTATTGTATTACATCCTTTTGTATTCTTCAACTGAATACATTAACTGAGAGCGAAGGGGGAAAGCAGAGAGGAGACTGACACAGGCTGTGGTGAGATGATACTCTAGAATCTACTCTAGATACACTATGAATGCATGATATGATAGTTATAAATGACCAGGGGGGTGTAAAATACTGTTTGTTTGTTATGAAGCAATTTTACAATATTAAATATTACATTAATATAACTATCTGTAAGTCTGTATTTGTGAAATTTGTTGATATGAGGTTGCTCTTTCACCTGCTAAAAAAGCCAAAAGTGACCCCATGTGGACAAAGGTCAGCATATGTTTAAGTGAGTTAAATACAAATGAGAGGTTCAGCATTTGCTCATTAGATGCAGTAACAATGGACGATCATCTGTACTCTACAGTTCATATGATTCTGTTCTCTACACTGCTCTACATCAGGTAAACACTTTAGATGTAATTTCCTGACCTGCACTTGTTGTTGTGTTTTCCTGTTGTAACACACACACTCCAATACAGGAAGTGTTTGATAATTAGCTGATTTGCTGGATTAGATGTGTTAGAGCTGGTAAAACACCAAAGATCTGCAGAGCAGGTTTTCTTCATGACTAGATTTGAGAAGAACTGCAATAAAAGTAAACTGCAGATCTGATCTCCTCTGTTGTGAAGTGAATGTCACTGTATCCCCACATAAGACTGCTCTTCTGCTCAGGTGTGCTGATATAAGCATAATCTTGTATGTATATTAGATGCTCATTCAGCATTTGCTTGAAGGGACGGACTGATCACCTCAAGAACCAATCTGGATTTATAGGCTGAATAGGGTTCACATACATTTTCTAAAGATTTCTCTTTTTTTACTCCCTCTCTATTTCCCTGCCCCTCCTCCCCTTTGGTCAATATGACCCCGGGACTTCACTTTCATGCCCTTGCAGACTTCTAGTTGAGAGATTGAGACCTATGTAGTAAAGCAAAAAATCAGAAATTCATCACATCATATTTACTGAAAAACTCAGAAACTACAGCAAGGCAATTAAAATATCACGGCAAGCCTATTTCTCAAATTTGAATAACACCAACATTCATAATCCCAGACTGCTCTTTAGTACAATAGATTCGTTAGTAACACAGTTAGTTGGAAAACTGAGTTTCCTGTCTGAATGTGAAGAGTTTGCTGGTTATTTCAGAGAGAAAATAATTATCATTAGATCCACCATCTGTCAGCAGAATATCCATCTTGTACTTTCACTGGTGTCTTGTGCACAGAGTGATGTCAAGCTGGAACATTTTGACATAGTTGATGCTGAAACTCTCCGAAAAATAGTAACAGAAATGAAGCCCTCCATGTGTTCCCTTGACCAAATTCCAACTCCTCTTTTAAAACTGTTTTTAATTCTGTATCTGAAGACATTTTGGCCATCATAAATTACTCTTTACAGCCTGGAGTCTTTCCTACTAATTTATACTACAGCTGTAGGAATAAGAAAGGAATAAGAAAGGAAATCTAGATATTTTAACACCCAGCAATTTTAGACCAATTTAAAATCTCCCAGTTTTAAGTAAGGTTTTAGAGAAAGTTGTTTTTAATCAGCTAAGTACCTCTCTAAACTCAAATACCAAATTGGAAATGTTCCAGTCAGGTTTTAGGACACACAGCACAGAGACGGCCCTGGTAAAAGTAGTAAATAATATCAGAACAAATCTTGACCACAACAAGCCTTCAGTTCTAGTACTACTTGACCTGAGTGCTGCATTTGATACTGTTGACCACCAGATTTTAGATAGATTACAGCACTATGTTGGCCTATGGTGTTGTTCTTAATTGGTCTGTCTCATATCTCTCTAGAAGTTTTTTTTGGTATCAATAGATAATCATTTCTCCACTTACTATGAGATTACCAGTAGGGTACCACAAGAATCAATTTTAGGACCATTGTTATTTAATTTATATATGTTACCCCTAGGAAGTGTCATCAGGAGGCACAGCATTTCTTTCCACAGCTATGCTGATGACACACACCTTTATGTGGCTGCATCTCCTGATGACACCAGTCTGATTGATGCACTTGTTAACTGTCTCTTAGATATAAAGACCTGGATGTCACAGAATGTTTCGTAGCTAAACCAGGACAAAACAGAAGTGTTGCTAATTGGCTCAAATACTGAGAGGAAGAAACAGACTCCCAAACTAAATATAAAGTGTCACAAAAATAGCTTTTTATCAGTTGAAGAACATCTCCGAAATGAGGCCTTTTCTCTCCTGGAGCAACACTAACAAAAGCTACAACACACCAGCTACAGTTAGGTCAAAAACTAGGAGTAGTTTTATGTTTAAAGCTTTTTGAACATCGTTCGGTTTATGCAAAAGTAGCGAACATTTTCCCCATAGGACTGAAAGGTCAGAGGCTCAAAAGGTCAAAGGTCAAAGCTCTCCCACACACCAGCTGAGAGAATGTGTGCAGCAGCCCTTCTCTCCATTGCTCTCCAGCATTGTCTGTGCATGAAGCAGCTTTTGTACAAACCATCTTTTGGGCAACATTTTGTCTCACTACATTTTAGCCAAAAGTTTGTGGACACAGCTCTACCTCGAACTAGCAACACCTTAGCAACCAGCAACTATATCACAACATCGATGCTAAGCCGCAATCACACTTGCAGTTTCTGCAGGATCTGCAGTCTCTAGTTATTACATTACATCCATAACTGAGAGTAAAAGGTGAAAGTAGGAGAAAGAAACAAGGGTTTGATTGGATGAAATTCTAGAAACTATTGATGCTCATTGTCCTTCTGGTATACATGTATGTGTGGATGAGAGAACACTGAGAGAATGAAAAAGAGAGTGCTGTATCAGTGTGTGTGGATGTGTGACTATTGATTTGCATATTTTTCACTTCACATTTTTAAGTTAAAAAAAAGTTATTAATAGTTTTATTAACATTTTATTAATTTGAGAAATCAGATTTGAGGCCAATGTTTAATCATAACATAATGGATGCTCTGATGACTGAATGTGCATCTCACCAGTTTTCACTCTCTGAACAGACACAAACTTCAGCTCCTTACTGCCCCACCTGAGCTATTGACCGATACAGTTTTTTAATCAGTTTATGTGAGTAATAATTTACACCTGGTATTAGTGGTGTTTTTTTCTACAGTTTTTATCAGAACCAAACTATGAGAAGCTACAGATCGAATGTGGCAGACAGTCCATATCTTAGTATGTATCTTTTCAGTGTTTTCATAAACCAAAAACAAAATTGTGAACCTGAGAAAGAATGACATCACAGTTTTTTGCATCTTATACACTCTTCTTATTGCATGAAATTAAATATTATTTTAAAGGTGTCAATAATTTTGTCCGGCTCATTTTTGAAGTTTTACTTTATTGTGTTGTTCCAATAAAAACAAAGGAAATTAACGTGTGTAAAACAAAACAGGGATGCCAACACTTTTGGCCATGATAGTATGAAACACATTTCTGGTAGAATGTCCCCTGTGATAATGACCGATAGGCCGACCACATCACAGATGAAACTACACTTTGTGGGTGTCGTTCATTTTTACTCCTGTATGTGATATAACTCTAGACTCAACTTTTAGTGTGGTGAGTTGAGTCTACAAGCTAGTGCAGATGGGTTAATTTGAGTTTACCACCAGATGGCAGTATTTCAAGAGTCCATTTCTATAGTTTGTATAAAATCTCCTTTAAATGAATGGAGTGAAGTTCCACTGTATGATCACTGTATTTACAGTAGTGTTACTAGATCTGATTATAGATGATAGTATTTGCTTACTGATCTACTTTGATTTGTTGTAAAATGAGTGTAGTTCTAGTCTGGCTTCACTATCATGCCTGTGAAGACCTCTAGTTCAGAGCCTGTGGGATCTTTCCAGATGCACATTGCTAAACTAACTTAGAGACATGTTGCTGACAGCAGAGTTGCTAGGCTAGTGTTACAGTGATGGGTGTTCACACACTTTACTGATTCACTGGTGAAGACAGCACTGCTTCTACAGTCAGTGTAGCTTTGGGTGGGATCAGAGATGAGGGAGAAAATAGTGAATGCAATGTAATACTGAGTGACACCAGTTTAAAAAGTGTGTGATGTGGGTGTTTATACAGACGTATTTAGTAGAAGTTGATTTATGCTCACCTGTAACAGTGAGTGTAACAGAGGTACTGTTCTGTGATGATCCCGGTCGGTCAGGTCGTTCTCCTCTACACCGGTACTGACCTCCATTACCCACATAATCTCCTCTGATGGTGACAGTGTTGCTGTTTACAGGTTGATACACAGACTGAGACACTGCAGACCATTGATGCTGATTATTCTGCGTCTCCCACTGATATGTCCATCCATCATAATTACTAATGTTACACGTCAGAGTGACTGACTCTCCAGTGAACAGAGGACTGGTTGGATGTGTAGTCAGTGTAGCAGTTGGTAAATCTGTGAGAAGAGAAGAGAAACACATTTTAAACACAGAGCTGCTCAATCCTGCTCCTGCAGATCTACCACTCTGGAGAGTTCTGATCTAAGACCCCTTGCTCTAATATTCAGCTGCACTCAGGGATGGACTAGTCATCAGGAGAACCTGGACAATTCCTGCTGTGTATGTCGGCTGATGAGAGAGCGAGGACGAGAGTACTGTATCCTCAGTGTGTGAACATCAGCTAATCATCATAAAGGAAATTAACATGTGTAGAACAGAACAGGGATGCCAACACTTTTGGCCATGATAGTATGAAGCACATTTCTGGTAGAATGTCCCCTGTGATAATGACCGATAGGCCGACCACATCACAGATGAAACTACACTTTGTGGGGGTCGTACTCACTGCAGGTAAGTTAAATTTCATTTGCTTTAATAATTCTTTTATTTTTACTCCTGTATGTGGTATAACTCCAACTTTTAGTGTGGTGAGTTGAGTCTACAAGCTAGCGCAGATGGGTTCATTTGAGTTCACCACCAGATGGCAGTATTTCATGAGTCCATTTCTATAGTTTTTAGCAATTACCCATAAAATCTCCTTTAAATGAAAGGAGTGAAGTTCCACTGTATGATCACTGTATTTACAGTAGTGTGTCACGGCCGGGCTGTGGCTCACAGACGAAAAGGATCTCTATGTTAATGAATCATGTCATGTTTAAGGACTTTTATGCTGAAAGGGACTTTAGGGTTGACACCCCTCGTCGTCGTTTTGGGTTCTGGTTGTGTTTGTCAGGTGACTATTCTTTGTCTGGTTAATGTGTATCACCTGTGGGCTGGTGTATTTAAGGAGGGCTAGTGTCAGCTGCTGGGGGCTGAGGATTACCCTTAGTGCCCCACATGCACCCAGGTTATTCAGTTACTGGTAGAGACTCAGTATTCACCGGTCTGGTCTGTAGAGTTCATCCTCGTACAAGAGGACTCTCTCTCTCTCTCTCTCTCTCTCTCTCTCTCTCTTCGGTTCTGCAAGCTGGGGTCCTGGAGCTCCAGGAGTGAGCGACTCTCCAGCTTGCTTCAGCAGTTAGCTCTCCTCACCGTCGGACCGGAACAGTCGTCTAGGTCTGGTGGCTGACTCCTCACGCTCTCAAGTCTAGTAAGTTCAATACGCCTGACCGGCGCTCCTCTGTGTGTGTCCTGACCGGCGCTCCTCTGTGTGCGTCCTGACCGGCGCTCCTCTGTGTGCGTCCTGACCGGCGCTCCTCTGTGTGCGTCCTGACTGGCGCTCCTGTGTCCTAGTTCATAGCTTTCCCAGGCTCGGCTTGGAGGTTTATGTTTCTGAGTAATGGTAGTGGCTCAGCTCCGGCAGCCAGCACTGCCCTAGTGCCTCACCAGCCCCAGGTGTGTTCTTTTGGTTTGTCCAGTATTGTTTGTCACGGTTTTGTTTAGTTCTTCCTTATCCCTCGTAATTGGTGCTGCATTTCTGTTTGTTTATGGTTTATTGTTATTAATAAACTCCTCGCTTTGGTCCATCCCCTGCGAGTGTTCTCCCGTCATTGTCAGACCGAGTGGATCATGACAGGATGGACTTGTCACCTGGAGATCCAAGCTATTTTTACTGAGTATCTCATCCTACAGTTTTCAAGATAGTGACACCATTTCACCTCCAGATGGTTCGGGCTGATTGTGTGATGTGGGGACTGTGTTCAGTTTTTTGGTTGGATGCACGGTTCCAGTGTAGCAACAGATCTTTTCCTTATAGGAATGTATGAAAAATGTGTCCAAAAACTTTTAACCAAGAATTAAAACTTCTCTACAGATCACATTTTTCAAGCTATTAACACCAAATTTGACAACCTCATAACTAACAGTGTGGTTTTATGCTTTTTAACCAAAATGTCGTACAGTTTTCGTTAAATTATCATAGATTTTTCCTCATAGGAATGAAGGGCAAAATGTTCAAAAAGGTCACAATGATGATCACACTCCCTCACACCAGCTTAGAGAAAGCTTGCAGCACCACTTCTCTTCCTTGCTCACACTACCAGATAGTTCACTATTCTTATTTTCTTTACTGCTACACATTTTATTCACACATCAGAAAACACTAACATTTTGTTCTTCAAAGTATGAAACTGTCTAGAACCCGTAATAGTCTAGAGCCCGCTCTGCAGGATCATGTGTGTTATACTAGACATACACTTGTGTCTATGTCTGATGGAGTGTTTCCTCCCTGTCTAATTCAGAGGTGGTGTAGTGTGGGTTTTTATTATTTTATACACCAGTGTGAGAAACTAATGAGACCCTCATGGTTTAATCCTCCACCTTATGAAGCACGTCACACTGTACCAATAAGAGTCCTCTGGTAAAACATCACAACGCTATATTGTTCTTCCTCTCTAACACCTGATCTGATCTTATCTGATGTGATAGAGAGGTTAATGAAGACTGAAGAGATGATCACACTCACCTGATACAGTCAGTCTAACAGGAGCACTGGTGTGTGAGTAGCGTGAGGTTCCTGTCACTGTTCCACTGCAGGTGTAGTCACCACTGTGAGAGTCTGCAACAGGGCTGATTACATGATCCTGTGATGAGCTGGATAAAACTAGGGAATTATCCTTTTTCCAGATGTATGGCCTCTCTATCTGTCCTCTTCCCTGTTGGTCACATCTGAGAGTGACAGTCTCTCCTCTGAATGCTGGATTAGGTGTGATGGTTACTGCAGGTGTTGGTCTCACTGTGTAAAGGAAATAAATGTAGAGAATAAATGATTGTAATGAAGGTGTTTTCATGTCTGTGTGGATTATAAAGAATGATTTAAACAGTAGTCAACAGAACACCTTCACTCTTCTGTCTGTTCAAGCTACTAACACCAAATTTGACAACCTCATAACTAACAGCGTGGTTTTATGCTTTTTAACCAAAATGTCGTACAGTTTTCGTTAAATTATCGTAGATTTTTCCTCATAGGAATGAAGGGCAGAATGTTCAAAAAGGTCACACTGATGATCACTCTCCCTCACACCAGCTTAGAGAAAGCTTGCAGCACCACTTCTCTTCCTTGCTCTTCACGACTGTCTGTGCATGGAGGAGCTTTTGGCACCCCACATTTTCTCCAAAAGTTTGAGGACATATTAGCTGAACGTAGTGGATGAGGTTTTGGACCAACTATCTTATTTTGGCATCCCACATTTTACCACACACCATTACTATAGCAACACTTTAGCAATCACTTTGCAACACCTAAGCAACCAACACCTATACCATAGCATCACTTCAGCAACCACCTAATCACAGCTCAGCAACCAACAGCTGTACTATGGCAACCCCCTGGGATACCATAGCCACCAGTGAAAAACAGCTTTAGCTGCGCAACCATTCTGCATTTCCTTCAGGATTTATTTCTTCTAGTTAAGCTTGTTCTGTTATTTGTGGTGATATCCTGTGTTAACCAGAGCAACCATATCACAACATTTCTGCAGGATCTGCAGTCTCTAGTTATTACATTACATCCATAACTGAGAGTAAAAGGTAAAAGTAGGAGAAAGAATCAAGGGTTTGGTTGGATGAAATTCTAGAAACTATTGATGCTCATTGTGTGTCCTTCTGGTATACATGTATGTGTGGATGAGAGAACACTGAGAGAATGAAAAAGAGAGTGCTGTATCAGTGTGTGTGGATGTGTGACTATTGATTTGCATATTTTTCACTTCACATTTTTAAGATGAAAAAGTTATAAATAGTTTTATTAACATTTTATTAATTTGAGAAATCAGATTTGAGGCCAATGTTTAAACATAACATAATGGATGCTCTGATGACTGAATGTGCATCTCACCAGTTTTCACTCTCAGAACAGACACAAAGTTCAGCTCCTTACTGCCCCACCTGAGCTACTGACCGATACAGTTTTTAATTAGTTTATGTGAGTAATAATTTACACCTGGTATTAGTGGTGGTTTTTTCTACAGTTTTTATCAGAACCAAACTGAGAAGCTGCAGCTCAAATTTGGCAGACAGTCCATATCTTAGTATGTATCTTTTCAGTGTTTTCATAAACCAAAAACAAAATTTTGAACCTGAGAAAAAAATGACATCACAGTTTTTTGCATCTTATACACGCATCTTATTGCATGAAATTAAATATTAAGTTGAGGGTGCCAATAATTTTGTCCGGCTCATTTTTGAAGTTTTACTTTGTTGTGGTGTTCCAATAAAAACAAAGAAAATTAACGTGTGTAGAACAAAACAGGGATGCCAACACTTTTGGCCAAGATAGTATGAAGCACATTTCTGGTAGAATGTCCCCTGTGATAATGACCGATAGGCCGACCACATCACAGATGAAACTACACTTTGTGGGTGTCGTACTCACTGCAGGTAAGTTAGATTGCATTTGCTTTAATAATTCTTTTATTTTTACTCCTGTATGTGGTATAACTCCAACTTTTAGTGTGGTGAGTTGAGTCTACAAGCTAGCGCAGATGGGTTAATTTGAGTTCACCACCAGATGGCAGTATTTCATGAGTCCATTTCTATAGTTTTTAGCAATTAACCATAAAATCTCCTTTAAATGAATGGAGTGAAGTTCCACTGTATGATCACTGTATTTACAGTAGTGTTACTAGATCTGATTATAGATGATAGTGTTTGCTTACTGATCTACTTTGATTTGTTGTAAAATGAGTGTAGTTCTAGTCTGGCTTCACTATCATGCCTGTGAAGACCTCTAGTTCAGAGCCTGTGGGATCTTTCCAGATGCACATTGCTAAACTAACTTAGAGACATGTTGCTGACAGCAGAGTTGCTAGGCTAGTGTTACAGTGATGGGTGTTCACACACTTTACTGATTCACTGGTGAAGACAGCACTGCTTCTACAGTCAGTGTAGCTTTGGGTGGGATCAGAGATGAGGGAGAAAATAGTGCATGCAATGTAATACTGAGTGACACCAGTTCATGCTAATCTCTCTCTCTCTCTCTCACACACACTCTCGTGTGTGTTTGTAAAAGTGTTTCACAGCTTATAGAAATATATATTTTTTGTAAAAATTTTTTTGCTCTCCAGCCACCGTAATTAGTCAATTAAATTGAATGAGAAATTGGACCAACTATATACCATAGCAACCACCTAGCAATGACTAGCTAAACCACAGCAACACCTTAGCAGCCCCCAAGCAACACCACTGCTGAGCTGCAGTCACTCCCAGGTTCTGCAGGAACTGAGCTCTCTGCTTATTATTATTCCTCCTGATTTTTGTCCAGGTTCACTCAGACTGCAAGTTTCACAGAAAACTGAGAAATGTTGAATATTTGCTCTTTGGATGCAGAAACTATTAGAGATTATTGGTATTTTATAGTTTACGTGATTCAGTGCTTTATCTCAGTTTCAGACTCATCATTTCACACACTTCCAGTTTACCTACAGAACTAAAGCTCACACTACCAGATAGTTCACTATTCTTATTTTCTTTACTGCTACACATTTTATTCACACATCAGAAAACACTAACATTTTGTTCTTCAAAGTATGAAACTGTCTAGAACCTCTAATAGTCTAGAGCCCGCTCTGCAGGATCATGTGTGTTATACTGGACGTACACTTGTGTCTATGTCTGATGGAGTGTTTCCTCCCTGTCTAATTCAGAGGTGGTGTAGTGTGGGTTTTTATTATTTTATACACCAGTGTGAGAAACTAATGAGACCCCCATGATTTAATCCTCCACCTTATGAAGCACGGCACACTGTACCAATAAGAGTCCTCTGGTAATACATCACAACGCTATATTGTTGTTTCATGTCCATGATTTATTAGTAACAATAGCATACTCTTGGTAAACTACATTACAATTTAATTATTATTTTATTAAAATTAGTCATTTAGTATTAACATAACTGATTGTTAATGTATTGTTGTGGATTTTATCATATTTTATATTGTCACTGTTTTCTAAAAGCATTAAGACATCTGAGGCTGTAGATTACAGTGAGTTTATCACATGTACGGGAGTTTAGCTCAGGTTTGTGTTGTCTCTGAACATCCTAACCTGCAGTAAAATCACTGTAATGCACGGCCTCAAGTGTTCATATTATTGTAACTGTAATACTGGACAATTAGACTCTGAGTATGGGTTGACTTTCACTCATATGTCTGTGCAGGCCTCTTAGATGCTAACTTAGCTAACTTAATGACATATTGCTGACAGGTGGCTTCAACATTTCTTGATTGGACGCAGTAGGGATGATCTCTACCCCACAGTTACGTGATTCAGTGCTTTATCTTTATTTCTGAACTGTACGATTTCACACATGATCCGTTTACCTACAGGACTGAACCTCACAAGATAAAACACTATTAAACCACCATTTATTTCATTTTCTTTCTTCAGCATCAGAAAATACTAACATCAGCTGTTCAGCTTCACCTGCAGGGGGCTCCAAAGGCTAATCTTGTCTAGATTCTCTAAAACAGTAAGAGAAAGTTGAGTCATCAGTTTTTGAATTGAAGTCAGTCTGTTATTTTATTGAGACAGTGGTCATCGTTTGGTTTAGCTGATTAATAGAGCTGGGTGTCAGCAGTGAAAGTCAGTACCATGTACTAATGGATTATTTTGCTCAGCGGCAGTCTATTAAAAGTAAGTAGTAATGGACACAGGATTGACCCTTGTGGAATACCAGATTTTACTTTTGTGTGATGAGAGCATTCATTATTTACATAAACACATTAGTAGTGATCAGTCAAATAGGATCTAAACCAAATGAGGGCAGATCCTTTGTGAAATAAGTAGGTAATTTGTGACTCTTAGTAGAGCTGTTTCAGTGCTGTGGGTCTAACTCCAGACTAAAAGACCTAATTAATGCTACTGTTGAGGAAGTTGGTTCACCTGCTGAAACACTTTCTAGGATCTTGGCTATGAAGTGGAGATTTAATATTGGCCTACAATTACAAAGTTCACAGGGGTCAAGATTAGGCTTGTTTTTCCATTATAATCACAAATCTTTTAATTAACTAATTTACTCTGGCCAGTACTGGTTCAATGACAAGTGAATGAATCAAGGGAATCAAGTGATCGTATGATTGAACTGTAATAACTGCAGCTCCTGTACAGTGAGTATTTTTATCTTCAAACTCATTGTGGTTTATTTTCTTTGTCATTAAACTACATTTTACTAGTTAGTTGATATTAAAAAATCAATTTAGGTACATTTGCAAAGGCCCCTCCCCTATTTCTGTACCTCAACAGTGCTGCACACTAAAATGCATATTCATGGTGTCCTGTGGAGTCCTTGAGTGCACAACAAAAAAAAGGCTTCTGTGATGAATTAGCAAAATGCACTAAACCATTACAGCAGTGGCCTGGTAGTGGTAATGAGTGCTGTGTGAGTGTGTTACACAACAGTGTTACTGGAGTTTTCATACACTGTGTACACTTACTAGCCAGCACATTGGTAACCTTGTAGGTGCACAGTTGCAGACTTCATCATTCCTCCTCATTAAAGACGCCTGATTCAACTCATCAGCTAATCAGCACAGCCTTCATTATAATAAGGGGAGGATTTAACCAGGGACAGCACTGACCACTGCAGAGCTGTGGACTGGAAGACACACAGTAACCTGTCTGCTCTCACCCTTCATCTGAGTCTCTGAACAGAAGGCCACTGTTGCCTGGGTATTTGTGGTTAGTAGACTAGTCTTACCCCAGCAGGGACACTGATGTGTGTAGAAACACACAGCTGTCTCTGATCCATTTATACCAGTACCACACACACACACACACACACACACACACACACACACACACACACACACACACTACCAGGTCAGTGCTTATTGAGAATGGGTACATCCTCTATGGTATCCCCTCCCTTGTTGGATGCGGTAGAGAGGGCTGTTATGTTGTACAGCAACAGATGGGCTACATCTGTAATTGTAAACCTACTCATTGTAAAGTTGGGTGATTGCTCTGTGCGGTTCATTTGAAGTACGAACACAATTCAAACCAAAGGTCTCTAAACAAACCAGACAGAGTTGAGTTATGGTTTGATGTCACATTTGTCACAGATCTTATTTTACTTTTATCTTAGTTTTATTTTCGTTCTTTTTTTATTTTTCATTTTTCTGCTCTCCGATGTCGACTGGAGGAGGATGAGTTTCCCTTTTTGAGTCTCAGTTCCTCTCAAGGTTTCTTCCTCTCGATCTGAGGGAATTGTTTCTAACTGACTGATTCTCCCTCTATTTTACATCTAAGAGTGACAGAGATGAATATTGCTTTCCTGTCAGGATTTACTTCAAATGTAACCTTTGACTTATCTGTAAAAACCCAACAACAAACAATTGAACACTTCTGATTTTACTGATTTGTCACAGACATTCATTCAGTGTAAGACATTAGAGGTAAATGTAAAAAAATGGACCAGTGTACATGAGTGTAATTGAAAAACATAAATATCTAAATGATTTACCTTGAGTATGTCCATGGTGGATGAGTGCAGCCAGCACTAGAGACAGAAACAGAGGAAATGATGCATTCATATGAAATATTATTTATTCACAGGTAGAACTAATGAACCTGAAAGTGCCTCCACAGCTGAAACTGAGAAATCAGCTCATGTCAGAGATAGTCAGTCAGTGCTACACACACCCTCCTGATCTCCACACAGTTACTGAATCAACAGTGATTCAATTTGCACATAATTACTACATGATTTAAATAGTCAAGTCTATAAGTATCTGGACAGTGACACAGTATTTGTAAATATATCTTTCTACACCACTACAATGGATTTAAAATAAAGAAATCAGTTCAGCTTAAATTCAGGAGAATATTGCATCAACTCTTAAGAAATTACTCATTGTGTTCACAGTCCCTACCTTTTTACAGGCTCAAGAGTAATTGGACAGTGGACTGGTAAGTGTTTTTAGGAAGGTGTGGCCTGTTTCCTCATCATTTCATAAGAGAACAAGGAGATAAAAGGTCACATCTTGACTGCTTTATTTTAAGGCAAGTCACTACAGTGGAATCGGGTAAAAAATAATATTAATTGAACTAATACAGCTTGATTACAAAAGACAATTACATTTTCTGATATGTTCTGTTTACATATGGAAATTAGGCATGATCTAATGAGCTAATTTGTCAAAAGAAAACATCAGAAAATAGACGGGGATGAAATGTGTTGTAGGTAAGATTTCTGGCTCAGAGTGTTGAAAAAACTGAAAACAGTTTCAGTACAACGTCAAATAAACTGGGTTATTTTTGGGATATTGGGATATTCCAATAGTTTGATCTCAATTTGGAAAGGCAGCTTTCTGTTACAGTGAATCTTTCACATGTAAAGATCTTCAAAAACAGTTTAGATTAGAGCAGTTTATTAATTATTGACTGTCAATATAATTTTACATATTTATACATTTATTATTGTTAAAGTATATTTGCATGTATGTTTATATCTTTTCTGTTGTCATGTAGGATGTAGTCTCTTTGCTTATGTGCTGCTGTCTCAATGTCAGTACCCTGATTAAATAAAGCTTTTAATGATTGGTCGATGAAACAAAGGAAATTACCTAATTTGGATCTGAACATTCATATCATACAACAGTACATGTCAACATGGTGCAGATAACAGTGGTGGTTCTGCATGTTGTGTTAGAATGCTAACGTTCATGATTTTAGGAGAAATCTACAGACACAAACTAACTGCAGAAAAAGAAACACCTAAATGAGAATCTTTGACATTTTCTTTCCAGTATATGATAAATCTGTTTTCACCTGCTGTGTCTCGTTATAAATCCACTGATGTTCACAGAGGGAAATATGAAAAAAGCAAACTGTCGATGTCCACATGCTTTACTTAACAGGCTAGAAACAAATCTTTTTACCAATTTTAGATTATGGGGATATTTTATATACACATGCCCCAAAGACAGTACAGCACTTATTGAATTGTGTTCATCATTTCGTATCAAGATTTAGAACGTGCTAGATATTTAACTCATCACTGCAAAAGTGTTTGGGGTCCACTTTCAGTACAACATCAAATAAACTGGGTTATTTTGTGTACAAAGAGATAATTGGGCATCTTCCTTCATATTTGTCTGATTTCATCAACAAACAGGTCTTTGTATAAATGATGTTCAAATATCTTCCAGTGGATTGGTCTGAATTTTATACTTATGGACTTGACTCCTTATTTTGTAAAAACAATTATTTCCAGAGGTAAATAAACTGACAGACATAACTATACTGCACTCTTTAACATAAAGGTGCTACAAAGGGTCATTTTACTGATTTCATAGAAGACCCTCTTAGGTCCATAAAGAAACATGTTTGTAACTGAGATGTTTGAGTGTGAAGAACCTTTAAAGGTTTAAATGGTGTAAAGTTTCTTTACCAATTTACATATTCTTCACACTCACAGAGCTCTTTTACAGACAGTGTTTATTAAGCAACCAGAATACGTTGGTCCTTCATCCATTCATACCTAATTCATTTGGTAATGATGTACACATACGTTCCACAGCCCACCTACAGCAGCACTAATCACCTCCACTGTCACAAACACATGATAAGAGTGCAGAAAACACTACAATAACATGCACTAGTGTTGAAGAACCTACAAACCACACACTTATCAAAGCACCACTGAACATCTAACATCACACAGCAGCTTTCACACTCAGCACAACAGTACAAAACAATCTCTGATGTCACAGCAGTGTACAGAGTAATGAGAGCTGCACAAGGTTTAATATTTACTGAGGAAACAGATCGAGAGAAATGTGGAAACACCACAGGAAGAAAAGCAGCGATCACTCACTTCTATATCTTACAGAAATCTTCTACTGTCGGGGTTTTGTGGTCTCCATATTGACTTTTTTTTTAAGTCACTCTGGATAAGAGCATCTGCTAAATGCCTTAAATGTAAATGTACCTTCACTCAGAAAACCTCATACCAATACAGAGAGGATTCTCATATTTTAATAAAGCAGCTGAAACTCTGAACTCTCTGATTCAGCTTGAAGGAAAAGCCTGTAAACTTGCTGAGCTTTATTCAGTTACTCAATCACACAGACCTGATGATCAGAGCCCTCAGACTGTGTATTAACCCCTTCATACAGCAGCACTCACTCTAATGAAGACAGAGAGAGAAGATTTACTCACAGAGTATTACAGAGAGTGGACTGAGCTCCATACTGTCCCAGCACTGACTGACTGAAGTACGCTCTGTTTTATACAGGCATCACTTCCTGTGTTCTCATGATCAAAGCACATGTCTGAGAGAGAGAGAGAGAGAGAGAACACACAGAACACAGTTTTCTATGGGATGAACTTCTCTTTACCTAAAGTTGTCCTGACTGCCAATAAAAGCTTCTTGTGTTCTTTTCACGAGCCCCCCATGAAAGGAAAAGCTGCATGCTTCATTCAGAGGCAAAATAAAAGCATTTTTTACCCCAACCTAATTCACACACTTACTATTTATACATCACACAATCCAACATACTCAATAATGCAGTCTTATAAGCCTTTAAAATACCTTCAATCAACTGGTCAGTGACAGAAACCTTACTGATACATCGAGGTTTATCACATTATCAGTACTGATCCATATATACTTCATGCATCTTCATGTGCAGTGTGTTTAAACACAGCTATCTAGAACCCTACAATGGCATGTGTACAAGTATGGTGGCAGGTTAACAAAAGCAAGTCCTGAGAGAACTTCATCTGTTTCTGTATTTAATACTAAACAATGTCGCTGTTGCTAATGTTGCAGATGTTGGTCAGATGTGAAGTGATTAACATGCAGGCCGTCAGTAAACATGGCTTATCTGGTTTTGTTTACGGGGTTGAAGTGTGAACAGATGAACAGTTTTTCTCTTAGTGGGAGTTAAAGGTATGAAGTGAGACTCTTTCATCAGACTGATCTCCCTCAATGGATGGAAGTTCCACCCTGTATGTACAGTTTAATGCACACTGTATGTCTTTATCAGTTATTTCTAGCACAACCCCATGTCCTCTTTTTCAAGAACATAAGAAATGGAAGAGTAAGAAATGTGTCCAGACAGGATTTCTTTGCATAAAATGTCATTCTCACTACCAAGACTGGTCTACATGTAGGCCTACCTGCATCTACACACATCCTTTGGTCAACCTGCTTCTCAAAACAGTCAAATTAACACAAAACACAAATCCACCAAGTGGACCAAACATTTTGAAGGGTCCAGAAGCACTGAGTGTTCAGTGGAATGGTGGATATTTTATAGCAACTTTTTAAATGTATTTTAGTTATGTATTTCAATTCAGTTTCAGTTTCAGATTCAGACCAACAAATGTGGTCACAAAGCACTTTACAGAGATCCAGATCCATGCCTCTTATAAGCTAGCACCACAGTGGAGGTGGTAGCAACAGTGGCAAGGAAAAACCCCCTGATACTAAGAGGAAGAAACCTTGGGAGAAACCAAGACTCAGTCTGAGGAACCCATCTGCCTTAGGTCGACCTGCACAGCACAAACAAACAAACAAATAACATTACACAAAGACCTAGACAGATAGATAATGTATTGTTGTTATTATTTTTGTATCAGTATGACAATAATAACATTGTCATGTAAAATGGGGGAAATATAAGAAAAAAATATAAGAATATTAAGGCTGTTTATTAATTTTGGTAAATGAGTGAATGTACATGTATTAATGCTCATTAACATCGCTGCCTGCTGTCATAAGTATTTAACACCTCCTATCCTCTCTCTCTCTCACACACACTGCCACGGGCCTTAGGCCCACAACTTAGGCCTACTTGAAGCCTCCTAACCATAAGGGCCTCTTCTGTTTCATTTCTATCCAGCTTATTTATAACTGTAACAGAACCCTAAATAAAAGATCTAGCTTAGCTGTGACCTCCTGTCTATTATCCCCATAGTATTCTCTGCACCACTGGGTTTCAGTTCCTCATTAGTTCCTTCCACCTAAAAAGCTTCTCTTTTTCCCCTTAGACGCCCTAGATGCTGTGTGTGCTGGGTTTGGATTTAACTGATAGAGACCATAAAAAATTATACTTATAGTCTTTGACTGTGTGACCAGCAAGAATGATAGTTTTCTTTCCACAGCATTGAGCTTTGTTCTCTAGAGTGATGGTGCTAATTTGGGGATGAGGTGGTGATTCATGCTGCAAAATGTAGTAGAAAGCCTTCCCTGGACAGCAGAGACAATTACTCCAACAAAAGCAGGATGTCCCAATACTTTTGTCCATGTAGTGTAATCAAACAAACAATCTGAAGAAATGTCTTTTTTAAAGCATTTGTAAAATATAATTAATAGAAAGCCAGTTTTGGGAGGGAAAACTTAAGACACTATGTGTCCTAATAGCTGGTATGTCCCCACTTGCCTGAAATAGACATAATAATATAACCGTCTGCCCGTCTCTGAAAATCGACTGTGAGGAAGAGTTTCCTCCGTGCAGAATTATTTCAGGTGTGTGACGTTGCAGCTTTAGTTTTTGTGCAGATGGTCTCATATTTTCCTCAAGCACCCTCTGATACAATGAAGATTTCATAGTGGATTCTATGATGGAGAGCTTGCATGGCATGCATGGTGCACAAGTACAGACTGACACCAAGACTTCAGTGGTCTATTTTGAGAAGATTGTTTCGTATGATAAGCATTTTCTTACTTACTCCAAAACTGTCAAGGAAAGTCTGATAGACGTGAATATGTGTGCACAACTGTGCATTGGGGTGTTTCTGATACTGTGAAGAGATAAGCAGGGCCTTTTAGCACAGTTTCCTTTGGTCAAACCAGCACATCTGAGGCAGAACAGATGAAAACCACAAGTTCTCAGTCCTTATAGGAAGTTTAGACTCAGACTGAAAGAATTCATAGAAGAGGAAAAAAAAGACACAAGAACATTACCAGAAATGATATTAAGCAGAATATTAACCAGTGGGCCAGTGTCTAATTTTGGTAGGACTGTATGGTCTGATTCTGAGCTCTACCCAACCATGTAAAGTAAACATCACATGTCTGTTAAAAAGCTGAAGATAAAAAAAGAGTATGGCTTCTACAGCAGGATGATGATCCTAAACACACCTCAGAATCCACACTGGACTACCTCAGGAGACACAAGCTGAAGAATTACCATGGCTCTCACAGTCCCCTGACCTACAGTCTGTGGATAGACTTCAAAAGAGCAGCAAGACGACCTAAGAGTCTCACAGAACTTGAAGCCTGACAGGAAGCTCCAAACAGGAGTTAAAAGACTCTCTGCTGCTGCAACAAGAGTTTACAAGCTGTGGTACTTGACAAAGAGGATGTTACTAAGCACTGATCATGTGGGGTTCCCAGACTGCTCCTGTTTTCTTATTTCATAACTGAAATGCAAATAAAATAATTATTTTTTTAATTAATTAAAAGTGTTGTTTTTTAATCAGGATCATTTTTATTTGCTTAATTATTTACAGTAGCATGAATTTTGACCAGAGGTTCTGAAACTTCTGCATGCCACTGTGTAAGTGTATTTATAAATACACAGTATATGTGTGTGTGTGAGCGCACACATGTCCATGCCTGTGAAGGGGGAAGGAAATTGGTCGGCGTGGTTTTCTGGTCAGTGATGTCAGGGCACAGAAGTTTCTAATTCTCATGAGCTATTAGCCATACTGACCCAAAGTAAACAAAATAAGGCTTAAAAATTTCACGTAATGTGTGATGAATCAAAAATGTTTCATTAAATTATGATCAAAAATTAACTAAGATATCTTTTATGCACTAGTACATAATCAATCTTATCTGTAAAGGCCGGTGTGGCTGCAGGTTTTCAATTCAGCCAAGCAGGAGCCCACCCTGTATAACTAACCAGCTGTGTAAAGACTGAGACTAGTTGATTAAACAGGTAAACTCAGGTGTGCTTCTGCTTTATTGGAATGAAGACCAGCAGCCACACTGACCGACCCTTAGTAGATAAGATTGACCCCTGCACTATAATTTCCAGAAATTCTCTGATGTAGACATTCTCTATTTGGCTTGTTTGCAAAGATCAGATGTAGAATAGATGTAGAAGTGAATCCACAAAGTAAAACAAGCCACAGTAGAATAGACTTAGCTACACTAGTGAACATTCAGGCCTCCTGCTTTTAGGTCACATGCTGCAGTGGTGGCTGAGCGGTTAGAGCACTGGGCTATTGGTAACAGGGTTGTGGGTTCCATGCCTAGGCTCTGCAAACTGCCACTGCCCTTGAGCAAGACCTTTAACCCTTTATGCTCCCCAGACGTCGCAGCATTGGCTTAACTTGGCATGTGTAACCACTCTCACTGTATGTGTGTTCACAGTATGGATGGGTTAAAGGTGGAGGCCCAACTCTATCTGTGTCTAACACAAAGGGTGAATATGTTTGTCTGTGTCTTTAGGCTGTAGTGGAGTTCAGAGTCTCCATCTGCTGGTCAGAGACTAAAATGCAGCTGAATATTTTGTTGATCTCTAATTTCCTCTAATCTCCTTTCTTTAAGACACACAGTCAGTTAATGATAGGAACTTTATAAGTGTGATATAAATATTAATATACATAAATATTATTATGCATATATAAATAATATACATATGTGAAACATTACACTCCAGTGACATTCACTGGTCACATCATGTCACCTTAATGACCGTAGCTTTAGTTTATCAGTATAAAATGTTGTTTTATCTGTTATCATCTCTCCAAATGAAACAAATCTCTCCAAATTAATCAAACTTCCTCACTAAAACAAGGAGAAACCAAACAAATAAAACAAGACCCTTTTCTCCCCACTGAGAGAACTTCTATACAGGAGCATGAAGCTATTGCCCACCTTTAAGACAGAATTGACACCATTTACACAAATACTGTTTACCACCAACTGAGCTCTAACAGATATGAATGAATTATTAATGAAATATTAATGACTACAATGTAACTGAGCAAAATATTCCTCTAATAGACTTGAGAAAGTACAAACCCATCCAAATTTACTTTGAGCACATTGAACATTAAATAGCTGTATCTAGTTACTGCCCCCTGCTGGTGTATTTTAAGGTTACACTGGATTGTGAACTCCAACACTAATAAAGACAGAAACACTCTATAATTCACTATAATATATCTATTATATCTATATATCTAACATAATCACTGAATAAGACTTAATGTTCCAGTAGAAATCAAGTTCACTGCTAAAGAAAGGAAGGAGTTCAGCAGCCATAACACTGTTTCAGTAATTTCAGCTTTCTTCATGAACCTACAACAGAAAACATTTATAGATTATTTTAAATTCCTTTTTTAATTTTAGGTTCATTCAAATAAAGCATTCTCTCAGCCCTACAGCCACTCTCACACCCATAGATCCACAACCTAAGACATAAAGGGACATGACTTCAATGAAAACACTTTATTTACTGGAGTTTTACTGTAAGAATCAAACAATCTGAAATGGTTTCTCTCTCTGGTTTCTCTCTCTCTGACTGAGGTCCAGCTCTGTGGTGACTCTCCTTTCTCTGGAACAGTGCAGTTCAACACACTCACAGTTTGTGAGAAGGGTGGGTGGGGTCATCCACAATGCTGGTTGCTTTGCGGATGGAGCGGGCGGTGTTGATGTGTTTTATCTTAATAACACCCGATGCAACTAATAAAGCCCTTGATTTGTAAATGTGTGCTTATATGAGGGTTTCTAAAGGGATTTAATTATTCTAAAATAATATAATATAATATATATATGAAATTTAAGCACTGATAACTTCACTCTAGTGCACAAAGGGTGTGACCAGCTAGATAACAACCCTCAGTATCTAGAACAAATATAATCACAATAGCTTTAAACTACCTTACTGTCCAACGAGCTGGAAGTATCAGAAAACTGAATCGTCCAGAACCAGCAGCACCATCTGTTGATCAGCATGAACCAAAACAAACGAGAAGAAATAAACAAGGGTAAAATGAAGACCTAATTCCAGAAGACCATGACCCTCCAGCTCACCTAGAGAGCCAGACATCTCTGTCCCACGCAGAGGTTAGAGACATCCTGATCTCCAACAACAGTAAACTGTCCTCTCTCGATGCAGGAATCTGTTTCGTGGGGAATTCTGCACAAAGCGAGTTTAGTCTGCTAAGTGGGTTCCTTCTAAAGTTGAAGCCTTTCAGAGTGGTTTGGGGAGAAATGCTCCATTCTGGAGATACCAGAATGATAATGCACTAAATAGTTATGAATGCACCGCCCAATGTCTGAGACATCATGTTGGAGGAACACATGTGATTATGAATTGTAAGGCAGTTTTTTTTTTCATATTTTTCACTTTTTTTTACAATCACCAACAACCAAAACCCAGATTGAGCTGTGAAGCTGTGGAACTGTGTTCTCTGGAATGATGGTGCTCCTTCCAGTCCTATGGGGGTGTTGGGGGGATGATGTGTTGGTGATCATCCAACATTCTGAACTCACTTTCAACACTTTTGCCGCTAAAAGCAATCAAATCCTCACAGCAATGTTCCAGGAGAAAGCGTCTATTTGGGAAACTGATCTTTTCTCCAGAAATTCTAAATATGCTCAGTTTCCTGTTTATCGTTTATTTGAACTATTAAAGGGAATCTGTGCTAAAGAGAGAACATTATGACTTGTTCTGTAGAGTCCTGCAGTGTTAAAAGCCACAGATTAATCATCAAGCAAGAACCAAGGTGAGCTGTTTAAATAATCTTTAATTGTCTCATAAATTTACACCATGTGTCCAACATCCATTAAACCTGACATTTCTTCTGAAATTGAGAGAATTAACCGTGAGTTTGTCTCTGTTTACTTCAGCAACAGGCTTTACTCTTCTTGTTGCTCATCTGTGGCAATCTATGATTATGATTATGATTATGATTATTATTATTATTATTATTAGGCACTGTGACACCACAAGTAGTGAGAGTGCCACAGAGATCCAGAGATCTCACCAATCACTGTGACCCTGACCATGATTGATGAGATTAAAGTGTAATTAAATAAATATTTTATTTCTATTTATTATTTTTTATTGGTAATTAATATCAAACGATTGTGCTAATTATATGATAAACAAACAGCAAGAAGCTCTATTAAACACTCAGAACATAACATTCATCCTTCAAAAACAAAGAAGCAAAACAGAGCTGCAGGTTTTAAGTCTTTTATTTAAAGGTTCGGACGGTCAGTTTCAGTTTCAGTTTCAAAATGTATTCCACTACAGATTACAAGGAACTTTAATGGAAAAATGGGTCTAAACCCCAAAAGAACAAGCTGAGGGGGAGTCCAAGAGGAGCTGTGAGAATGCTGGAAGGATGAATGGGAAGATAATGTCCTCACAGGCAGAACTGGAATCACTGAAGGTAGAGATGAACATTTTATAGAACTTTCAACTGGAAGCAGCAGGAGCTTCTTGACCTTCACAGGGTAAAGTGGGAATGGGTACAAGTGTATGAGCCAGAGTGAGGAGTGAAGATTACGGTTCAGAAAAAGGGGGGTCAGGTGGGTCAGGTCACATGATAGAAATAATTTATTTAGAAGAATTTATCTTGAGCAGTTGTGGAAGTTATTATTCTTGATTTTCTTGGAGGTGAAGGAGGAGTTTTGTTGCTAAAAGTTGTGGGATCAGATTTAAGACGGAATTCAGAAATCCAGGTCTTACCCCCTAATGAGCAAGCCAAGGGCGACAGTGGCAAGGAAAAACTCCCTCAGGCGTGAGGAAGAAACCTTGAGAGGAACCAAGACTCAGTAGGGGAACCAGTCCTCCTCTGGCCGACACCGGATTTGACGGTTTGCCTTTGGAAATGTTGTTTAATATGGGAGCATGACAGGACCTGTGGAGCACTTATGACTTACCAGCATAGTGCTACTACTGAGGTCCTGTTAGAAAGTAGTGAAAGCTGATGAATTTTACACAGAACTAAGTGGGAACTGATTATCTGAGAGACAAACAGTGATAAACTACACACTCTGATATTTTGCAGCTGTCATTTTAAAATTGTTAAAGAAACAGTTCTTATATGTGAATCCAGCTTTACTGCATACAGACTGCTGCTGAGGACGGGGATTCTCAATCAGTATTCTTTGCTGACCCAACCTTCCCAAAATTAGATCTACACGATTCTTGTGAACGAAATGCTCTTCATTGAAGATGATAAATTAACTAATTTTATAATGTAACCTGATTATTCTCTATTTTTAATGTAACTGTAGCAGAACACAATTAGGTTTTTTTATATTGGTGATGTAACACTGTTACAGTCTGTTACTGTAAAACCCTGTTTCAGGTTTACAGCTTAGACTGGTCTGATTTGAGGCTTGAAGACGTTGGTAAAAGCTTTGGAAACGGCTGAAAATACCCTTGAAAGCATGTTACGAGGCTTCGTAGTGGGTGGAACAGAGGATCCTGATTCAGACGTAGTCTGAGAAACATCGTGTGTCATGCTGACAGGGTTCACTTTGTTTGACTTCTTATTAAAGCCAAAACTGATCTTCATTTTTGGAAATCTCCTCTGAAAGAAATGAAAACCCCTGCCCTTCTTCTTCTTGTTCTTCTTCTTCCACTTCTCAGTTGTGGGTGATGAACCTGTGTAGCACCAATCACTTACCAGCATGGTGCTACTATCAAAGTCCATAGAAGAAAGATCCTGAATGCTGCTGTCGCAAAGATCATCAAGCACATCTCTCACAGTTGCACTTGCATCAACGCTAAAAGGCAGAAATTCCGATGGCAAATTGGGAATGTCATTAGCCATCCCAGATTCATTTTGGTTCCCAAGGAAATCAACAAGATCATCCAACAAGGTCTGAATAGTGTCTACACTTTCATCTTCCTCTGACCTCTCATGAATGGTGCCATCCTCACTGATGTAGATTGCAATGACACTGTTACTGTCTCTCACTGCCCCAAGTGAGGAATTTGGTGTTTGAGAAAATATTGAACTCTCAGGCAGACTGATAGGAGATCCATTATCAGCTGCTGGATTGGAGTCTGAGTTATGAACCTTATTAATGACTGAATTGAAGCAGGTCTTAAGTCTGTTCCGCACCGTCCTGAAAAGATCCAAGGGAGCATGTCTGACATCATCTGAATTGTGCTCAATCTGAAGTGAAGCCACTGAGTCTGAAATATCAGATGCTGCAGAATCCTGATGCTCAATGATTCTGACCTCTGCATCTGTCAGAACTGATAGTGATGAGTTACCTGAGGCTACTGTCCTGATAGCCTCTCGGATTGCTTCTTTGACAATCTGCTCAACAAAGTCACAAAGGAATTCCGACGGCTCTTTTGGTGACCTAGAAAAATGTGACAGAAACAAAAGTAAGAAATTATTATTGAAATGTCCTCATCTTTTCTTTTATAATGTTCGGAGAATGACACACTGTATGGACAAAAGTATTGGGACACCTGTTACTGCAATGATTTTTACAAAATCCTGAGTCTCCAGTGTTTAGGGAAGTAGTATTGCTTTAAGGATTTGATCGGGATGCTGATCACCACCCCACCTCATCCCCAACTCACCCCAAAAGTATTTGATGGAGCACCATCATTCCAGAAAACACAGTTCTACTGCTCCACAGCTCAATGCTGGGGGGCTTTACGACATTAAGCATTAGGTTCATGTTTATCTGCTCCAGAGAGTCCTGTTCTATTGGCAATACTACTTACACTACTACAATGGGGACTAGACAAGCTTGTGTGTTTGTATTTGTGTGCACAAATGCATCTATGTGAGCAATGAGTGCAACTTCAAGTAGTTTCACTCAACAATGGCCAATCCCATGTGTACCACAACCATGGTCTAATATATCCATGATTATATTATCAATTGAATAAGTATTCTCAAACACTAGATGTCAGTGCTGAGCAGAACACATTAGATATTCAATTATATCTCACCTATATTTATCAGTGTGTATAAGAAATTAAACTCATAGAAATATAAAAGGGCCTAAACTAAACACAGATGGACATACCTTAGAGCTGAGTTGTCTGTGGTAATACTGGCATCAGAAGGGCTGCTTAAATCTTCTGTGCCAGTGGTCTGAATGAGAGTTGGTAGGTTACTCTCGAACACGGACATTGTCACAGTATTCACAATGTTTGTGCAAAGTTCTGCAAACTCTGATTTTGTGAACTGTTCAAACAAGACAAACACAGAGAAAATCAGACTTTTCAGTACCTAGCAGTTCTGAACTGAGCTCATAAATTCTCACAGATCAAGATCATTAATTTAGATTACTGTGTGAATTACAAATGAGTATTTCTTACAAATACATTATTTTCATTTTAAACTATTGGATAAGGTTGTATTCTGACACAACAGAGAATAAAAAGTTGAAATATGTAGCTAGAATATTTAATTTGATAATGAATATTAAATATTTTTTCTATATATTTATGTTTTGATCAAATTATACATTTGCATGTTTTAAGCAAGGATTCTCCATCATTTATACAGTTAATTATAGCTAATGATAAACCACAAACCAGCTAAGAATTAAAGTCCAGCTGTTAGTAGACCATCAGTGATGGAATAATCATATCAGTGCAATAATACTTCTAGAGCTGATAATAATAATAATAATAATAATAATAATAATAATAAAAATAAACTATGTTATTCACTGTAAAATAATTCTGTAGTTTGATTATCTTCTATATTAGAAGAATGTGGATTAATTAGTTCTACTAATAACAATAAGAAGTAGAGGAAGAAAAAAGGAGGAGGAGGAGGAGGAGTGTGTGTCCTACCTGTTCCGTGATGCTGATGGGTCTGAGCTCCAGAATGAACTTTTCCACTATTTATAGTCTGGAACCGCCCTCTGTGACGTCACAGGTTCCTTCCGAAGCGTCGTGACATAGTTAGAATTCCGCTCATTGTGACGTCACTGGTTCTTACCGCGGCGTCGCAACCACAGAATCCACTCAGGATAAACAAGAGCTAGACTGTAGAAGCCCACAGTCCGACCAGCTCTTTATTTAGAGGATCAGATCAGCACTGGTGTTGAAGCAGCACTGTCTCCAGTGTTGGATTAACACAGTGTTTAATGTAATACAGTGTGGAATGAACATCTACAGGATCACAGTGACTCCTACAACACCAGTGCTGGTTAATAAGAGGTGATGGAGTTCAGCACCCTGGACAGTTCCAGTAACGTGATCCTGTTGGAGTCTGGGAAAAATCACCCTTAAGCACAGTGAACAGCTGAGCTCAATAACCAGTATATCAGCACTGAGCTGGTGTGTTATACAGTAGTGTGTGAGTAAATGTCTGAAAGAAGTAACTCACCAATAATCATTTACTGGATCTGTTTTTAAGCTGCTGATTGGTGCCCTCTAGTGGATGGATTGTGGTTTGACATCCAAACTCAGTCCGTTCACAATGCTAATTAGAGCTTCCTTAGAGCATTACTACATTCTGGTCAGTTACTGATCATACTTGTGTGTAATATTATATGAAAAATTGTCCACCGACTGATTTATGAGAATTCTACAAACTGATAATAACAAAGTCATTATGAGAGAGATTAGAAAATTTTAATAAGACAGAAACACCAATAGTCACCATTTCTGTTGATGTACAGATGAAATCTGACATCAGCCTTTAACCCATTTTTGCAGTGAATACACACACCCCCCCACACACACACTAGTGATAACATGTGTGGAGGGCATTGGACAGCCTTTAAGGGTCTTGCTCATGGGCACAATAACAGCAGTAGAATAAATACAAATAAAAACAGTATACTGTGATTTGTATCAGTCTTCCTTAACATGAATCAGGTGAACACACCCCTACAGTGTCTGGAGTTCACAGAGAAGATCAGCAACCAAACCTTTTCATAGCTGCCTCAGACTTTCCACAGTGCAGTATATTCAGCAGGGACACGGAGGAGATCATGGAGGGAGCTTTAACTTTATTATTGCAGTTTTCATTTGAACACAAAGACAAGCACAACAGCACCACTTTAGAGATGTTTAGCCACTGAGCAAAAGTAGCCTGCTGCTGAATGAAGGGTATTACTGACAGTGAATAGAGAAGAGTACTGTATTAACTACAATAAAATAAAAGCAATACTAATCATTAAAAAAGGTTACAAGTAAATGTTGATCATTAATCCAGATATTTTACATAAAATAATGTATTTAATAGTAGATTGTAACTAGAAAGAGTAGAAACTGCATGTGACATTGCAGTTGAAATAAGCACCCTATTGCTGAGCCCATTTCTACAGTGCATGTGCATACGTTAATGTTGACAGCATTAGTAAAAACTCAATGAATATGAATTAAAAAAAGGAATAGATAAAACTAACCTTTAGAATCTCATACAGTGTGATAATCATCTGAGCTGAAAGACCCAGTTAGAAGCTAAAGCAGCGGTACAAGCATCTCTTTACTAGCACTGCACACGCACACACACACACACATACACACACACAAAACAACCCTCATCATTCAATTATTTATTTACTGATTTATTCATTGTTGCTCAGCTCTGATAGACTATTCAGTTTAAAGTGCAGCTCTTGGTAAACGGGCAGTGTGGATATAGTCTTACTCTCACAGAGCCTTAAACAACCAGCACCGTATTTTAGTTTTATTAAAAAGTCTAATTTTATCACTATTAAACACTGTCCTGCTGCCTGAAGTCATTGTTAATCGCTTTAAAGCACAAGATTATCCTGATATAATCACTCTTCACTCATCAGCTTCTCCAGCTTCTCTCACTGCTAACGTTCTGTTCACCTCAGCAGGTTTATCTGTAAAACACACAATAATGAACATTTATTTAAATGATATTTTCAGGTTCAGTCTAATAGAGGAATCTGTGTCTCAGTGAGGCTGAAAGTGTGTTAGTTATGAAGGATCCACAGGAAGACTAGGAGTTCTTACCTCGGGCTCTGTAGCATTTGATCCCCAGTATGATGGACACCAGCAGAAATGGAGAAGCTGCCATTAAACTACTGAGCAGACTGAGCACTGAGAGTGGAGCTGCTGAAGTAGACACACCTGAGAAAAGAGTTTGATCAGGAAGCATGAAAAACCCCTAAAAACTAAATCACTGAACATGGAAACAGTGTTTAAATGAAAATACTCATCAGAGACCAAAGAATAATATTAGTATTAGTATCACTGAATAACTGTAGCATCACACAGTGAGAATACCTGTAGGGGGCCTGTTTGGTCTACACGTCACTGTAGTCGTGTTGGAGCCATTCCCAAGGCTGCTGGATGCAGTGCAGTTCAGAGTAACATCTCCATCTGCTGGTGTGAGAGTGAAGTTCAGCTGATCTCCCCTCTCCACCTTATAGCCACTCCACCTATAGGACACCGTCTGATCTTCAGGTGCTCGGCACACAAGATAAACCTCACAGCTGTTTGTAGACTCTTTCCAAGTCTGACTGCTCTCAATCTCCATCTTAAGCACTCCTGGAAATGAAGAAGGGTTTATTAGTGCAGTTCATTCATATTCAGACAGGAACACAGTTGTTGTGGTTGTTGTTTTTTTCACTTTGTACTTTAATATTTTTCTCAGCAGATTTGAAAGATTCTGAGGTCATCTGATATTGGAGACAGACCCCACCACACAGACTTTTTGTTGATCATTTTACAACTAGATAATGGTAATAATTATTTTATATTAGTACATGATCTTTAATATGTTCTCTCTTTAGCTATATCAATGATGACTGTTCAGACCTTGGAGATTGTTTAGAGGATGGAGTTTAGGTTTTTCAGGGGACTGAGCTGTTCTTCTGAAGGCTGTTATTAGGGCTCTTTTGCTGTGTTAGGCACAGCACACGGTCAGCACACGCCTGCTCTACATGGTGTAAGGTCACATGCAGGCCAGAAGACCCTTTTCCATCCACTCATTTCTTCTCATTCACCTTTTCAGAGCAAGCAGTTCAGGGACCTGCAATTGTGCCATGACCATCTGATCATCTGATTAAGGAAGCTCCAGTTTAGTGTATAGTGATGATATAAAGGAAGCTGAAGGGTTAGTGCGTGGGGTGAATGGCTTGTTTCTAGTGCCCTAATTGGCATAAGGTATAAACCGTCTCCTCTGGAGTATGAAGGGTTGCAACTGTTATACAGGTTACGGCTGAATACACTGCAATACTGGATGTAAAATGATGAGGGTTTTTCTTTAAAGTTTTAGGAAAACTGTCATCCTATAAAAACACATCATTGTTGTGCACACATGTAACACTCTCTGTACTAGAACAGTTCAAATTTAAGAAGAATACGTCAACCATAGGATTAGGAATACTACTTCTGCAGGTCTGGACCAGTAGCAATACTACACTAGATTCACTGAGGAGGGCTTGAACAGACATGCAACAGACCAGGATGTAAAGAGTTACAGATATGAGGGGTATTCATTAACAGAAATGATATGACCTTGTAAGAGTATTATGGAGAGAAGAAAACAGGTATTTCAATCCAATGTCACTAACGTTCAGATTTAAAATAATTAATTCCCTGAATTATCAACAATAAAGCATAAATGAGGCCGGATACCACAACCAGACGTTCTGAGCTTTTAACAGTATAAACAACTTCATTCATTAAAACAATCTTTTTTTTTTCTTCCTTCGTTTGTTACGGTCTCTCTTTTTTTTATTTTTAGTCTGGTCTCCTTCCTGTGTGTGTGTGTGTGTGTGTGTGTGTGTGTGTGTGTGTTTACTACTCTAGACTTCAGCTTTATGTGCGTGTTTCGAGTCTTTCTTTCTCTGCTGCGCTGATTGGATGCTTGCGCTACTGACGTCACTCGCACAGCTCACTGGGAGTTGTAGTTTCGGCTCGACTTGTCATTTCAACTACATACAAAGTACACAGTGAAACGAAACAACCTTCCTCCAGGACCATGGTGCAACATCTGAGAAGTCCGGTTAATTTTTCCCATCTTAAAAAACAACCTCCTCGATGCAGCAGGTCGTTTAGTAACGCTGTGGTCTAAACACATTAAGCTCAGAACACTGAATCAATACACAGCAGAATTTAACCCTCAATTAAAGTGTGTTAATGCTCAAAACCACAATGCCACAAAGAGAGAGAGAAAGAGAGAGAGAGAGAGAGAGAGAGAGAGAGAGAGAGAGAGAGAGAGAGAGAGAGAGAGAGAAAGACAGAGAGAGAGACAGAGAGAGAGACAGAGAGAGAGACTTTGACTTTTAACATCACTTTATTAGACACCCTCAAGGGCGCTACATGATGTCACTGCAGGCCATCCCAGCCATCGAGCAGGACATAAACCAACAATAATTTGTAAAATGAACAATAAATAAAGATTAAACAAAAACAATAAATAATTAAATAAACAATAAAATAAATGCTGATTTCCATCAATAAAAATCAGACATAAAACAGAGCTCTCCATCAGTCACCCAGCACACCGCCTCATCACAGCACACCACTTTAAAAGTCTCTAAATCAGACATACACTTATAATAATTAAAATCAATCAAAATCCTGGATTTCACCAGTCTGGAGAGGGTCCGGACAGCATCACAGTCAGCTGACTGTGCCACGCGGTTTTTGCGGCTGATGTATACTGCCAGTTTAGCCTGACCCAGAATAAAATTTATCAGCTGACACTTGGAACGCTCTCTCCGAACATACCTAAAACCCAGGATAAAAGTCTGAGGTGTAAAAGTCACGTTAAGAGACGTAAAAAATGGTGCGTAAAACAGCAAACAGGGGACGCAGCCTAAAACAGTGCATAAAAGCGTGAAACACTGTTTCCCTCTGAGGACAGAAAGGACAGCATTGTGTGACCTCAGGGTTTAAAACACAGATAAAAGAGTTGACTGAGACAATGCCATGTAAAACCCTCCACTGGAGGTCCGCCACTCTTTTAGCTAACGGTGGTTTATACAGCGCTCTCCATTCCGGGTGAACTTCATCACTAAGACCTAGAGCAGCCCGCCACGGCGTATCGGGTCTGCCGTCCAGTCGCTTCTTATTAAAAACCTTTACGCAAGCCCCATACAGACGCTTGCCCGAGACTGAACTGAGCTCCAAACTCAGCTCCTCTGAGCAGTCCAGTAAGGGGCCGTGGTAGTCCTGCAGGCCAGGAGTGATAGCCACCCTGGGAAAAGGGTCTTCTTCATCAGGGCTAAGCAACCCTGCACCATAGTCCGTTAGCAGCACTCTCTCATCCGCGGAGAGCTCTAGCCTCCATCGCTGTAGAAGCTGGGCCACTACGCGCAAGGACCGCACCCCCAAACGCACCGCCAGGTCCTCCACACCGTCCAACCCAGGTCCAGCGACGTCCACCAGCTGACGGAGTTTCACAATGTTCGAGGAAACTAGAACCCGGACCAGCGCAGGGGAAGCTGTGCCTGCAACGTCCAGCCTAGACCCATAGATGACCGGTTCCTCCAAAAGCCAATGTAAAAAGCAGTCCAGTCTGGTTGGGCTAAAAAAAACTCCAAACTTTAAAAAGTCCACGATAAAACACGGGCAAGTGAGCAGAGTTCAGTGCTTTTGTGTCCATTAAAAACAAAGTTCTGTCCATTCCCAATCCTCCAACAGTCTGTAAAATCCTGCATGCCACCGCTCTCCACAGCAAGTCCTTAGGGCCACTAAGGAGTCGCTGAAGGAACTGGAGATGGAAGGCAGCGGTTCTGCTGGCCAAGTGAACCAGCCCCTGTCCTCCTTCTTCTTTAGGCAAAAAGAGGACAGCCTGCGGTAACAAGTGCAACTAATCCCAAAAAAAGTCCACAAGCACCGCCTGAAGGTCTGCAAGAAGATTCGGTGGGGGATCTACACAAGCCAGTTTATGCCACAGAAGAGAAGCAGTAAGGTTATTGATTATGAGCACCCGTCCTCGATACGACAACTGAGGGACTAGCCAGGTCCACCTGCTGAGACGGTCCTTCACCTTTTCAACAGTGAGCTCCCAGTTATGTTTTTCCCACTCACTGTCCCCCAAGTGCACTCCCAAGTATTTAAACCCACCCTTCCTCCATGACAGTCCAGGCAGTGTAGGTCCCCCACCAGTCCAATCTCCCGCTAACACAGCCTCACTCTTAGCCCAGTTCACCTTAGCAGATGATAAAATCCTAAAATCATGTAAAACATCCACTAAAACGTCCACATCCCTCTGTGAGCTGATCAGCACCACCAGGTCATCCGCATACGCTGAAACACACACAGGTGTGCCGCAGGTTGGAATGACCAGGTCAGCAATCCTCTGTCTCAGCTGGCACAGCAGAGGCTCAATGGACAGGGCATAGAGCATACCAGACAGAGCACAGCCCTGCCGGATACCTCTATGAACCTTAAAAGGAGCGCATAAACCACCGTTAACTTTAAGCACACTTTCAATGTCACTATACAAAACCTTGACCATGGCTATGAACCCGGGGTTGAAAGCAAAGTTCTCCAGAACTTTCCACAAATAATTATGTTCAACCCGGTCAAAAGCCTTTTCTTGGTCCAAGAAAATAAGACCAGTCTTCAAGCCCAATAGTCTGGAGACGGCCAAAACATCACGAATTAAATAAATATTATCAAAAATAGACCTACCAGGCACACAGTACGTCTGGTCAAGGTGAACCACCTGCTCCATTACCTTCCCCAGTCTCGAGGCCAATGCTTTGGAGAGCAGCTTGCAATCCGTGCACAGTAATGCCACAGGACGCCAGTTTCTTAACAAAGTCAGGTCCCCCTTCTTCGGCAGAAGGGTCAGGACGGCTCTTCAACAGCTCACGGGAAGTGTCCCAGTAGCCACACTGGCCTGGAGCACCTCAAGCACATCCTGACCCAAAACTGACCAAAAAGCCTTATAAAACTCCACCGGTAGGCCATCTATACCAGGGGCCCGACCATTCTCCATGCCCTGCAGGGCCTCATACAGCTCTCCTATAGTCAGCTCGGCATCAAGCCCGTTGGCCGACCGCTGCGAGAGCTTTGCCTGCAGGGGAAGAAACTATCCCCCACATCCTGCACATCGTCCTGCTCGCTCTCAAACAGCTTCGAGAAAAAGCTGACTGTCTGCTGGCGAAGTTCAGAAGGCTCAGAAACCAGATCCCCCGATTCTGTCCGCACAGCATGCATAAACCTTTTCTGTCCATTTTTACTCTCAAGACCAAAGAAGAACTTCGAAGGAGCATCCATTTCCGTCACATTCTGGAAACGTGATCGGACCGTGCTGTTATGCCCAGAAGGTCAGCTAACGCAGCTTTTTTCTGTTTGAGAGCCGTAATACGCTCTCGATCTTCTGTGGCCTGTCCCAAACACTGGAGCTCCACAATGTCAATGTCCAGAGCCTTCAGAGATCTGATAATGTCTCTAGTGACATTGAAAGTGTACTGTTGGCAAAACACTTTAATCTGAACCTTAGCTACGTCCCACCATTGCTGCAAGGAGGTAAAAATGTTTTTGTAATTTAAAAACATCCCAAAAGAAGGTAAAAGACTCCTTAAAATGAACATCATCTAAAAGTGCAGTATTAAAATGCCAGTATGCACTCTGAGGTTTTACGGCACATTTCCGAACAGAACAGACAGAGAGCCCTCACTGTCCGACTCCACTTCAGCACCACTGACCTCTTTCTTGGCCTGCTTAGTCCCCTTCTCCCGCCCTCGCTTCTTCCTTTTACCGGGGACCTTAAAAACAGGCTCATCCACCATGTCCACATCAGCAACCGACTCCAGCACCACCGGTTCAGCAGTGACAGGGTCAGTAGAGCCCCCCGAAATGAAGGGGGGGACATTAGACAGAATGACCTTTTTAGCGGGGGTGCTGAGGGGCAGAACCGGAGTGAGCTGGTCGTTCAGAACCACGCCACTCTGGATCAGGTGGTTCGCTTTCTCCACCGTATTTAGGAACAGTACAACTGCGTGATTCATACGGGAGGCAGAGACGATGTTGGCGTGGCCCACCGCGCCCCCCACAGCCAGGCAGACCTCCTCCACACTCGTCCTGCACTCCACCTTCACCCCGTGCCTGAGTCAGCCCATCATACAGCTCTTACACTCACACACACACACACACACACACACACACTCACTCACTCACTCACACTTACACACACACTCACTCACTCACACACACACACACTCATTCACTCACTCTCACTCACTCACACACTTACACTCACACACACACACACTCACTCACTCACTCACACACACTCACTTACACATTTACACTCAACCAAACCTCAGATACAAAAGTAAAGTAATTACGCGAGAAAGTAAGGCAAACCGCCAAACGCTCACACGCGCTCTACCGCTCACAACCGCGCATGCGCAGAGAGAGAGAGAGAGAGACACTAATAAAAATAAAGGTGCTTCAGCGTGGTCTTTAATCAATGCTATGATTGTAAATTATTATCATTGAGTCTGTATGAACACATGATCCAGCTCATATTCCAGAGGCTGGTTTTAGAAACAGACTGATTGAGGATGAAGCTTTATGAACAGACTCACCATAGACCGTCAGACTGGTTGTCTTTGTTGGCAGCTGGTCTCCAGTTTTATCTGCAGTAATGGAGTATCTTCCAGAGTCTCTGAGCTGAAGATCTGTCACTTCTACACTGAGATTCTCATTGTCCACCTTTAATCTTCCACTGAACTGCAGTTCATTAGTAATGCGGATTTGTCCATTTCTATATGATGCAAATGTGATTCCTTCATATTTCCACTGAGCGAATGAGACTGATTCTTTAGGATATCCGAGTGGTAAAATGAGGGAACTCCCAGCAGCTCTGCGCTCTGTGCTCTCCTCAGCCAGAACACTAACACCTGCAGCAAAGAGATCATTTATTATACTGTACAATACAATACAACCACAATTCATAATCACAACCATAAAGCTGCTTAGTCAGCTTTGTAAAATGATCATTTTTTCACAGAAGGGTCATTTATTAGATGGTCATTGATAACTACTGGTCTGATTGCTCCTGTAATCATCCTTGTCTTTAACTGCATTCTGTATATTCAGATATCTGCTGAAAACATACTGAAGATTTCTGGTTCGGATTCTTGATGTTCAACAGCTGATAGTAGATCAGTGGAGAATTATAGTTTATTAAGTTCATTTTTTTGTGCAGAAGTTGGAGAACCCTGAAGTAAATTCTCACAGAGACAGAGAGATTTTAAACACTGGAGTAAAATTGAAAGAAATCACTTTGAAATAGTTACGGTCACTTCTTACATTTGGCTTATCAAACTAAGAACACAGAAGTCCTCTCTCTCTCTCTCTCTCTCTCTCTCCCTCTCTCTCTCTCTCTCTCTCTCTCTCTCTCTCAAATTATGGAGTTATTTATGTACTTACCGTAACAGAGAACAAGCAGCACTGCTCTACAGGAGGAAACACGGTATCTGAGAAGAGAGGTTCTCATGGCTGTTAAGGATTTGTTAAAGAATTTGGAGTAGTCGACTGTGTTCTGCTGCTGCAGTCTGTTTGACTAAACACTTCCTCATAAACTGCACTGATGAACATGATGCACTAAATAGTCTCGATTGTGGCTGTAGGCCTACGTCACTTCCTCAGGAAAATTAACAGCAGTTTCTAAGACATCTATTACCTGCTTCCTTAAAAATAACTAATCATTAACATCAGATGTTTAGAAGTATACTTAATGAACCAATAAGCTGCTTCTCCTTAATAAACAAACCATCAACTAACCAGGTATTTAATCATCATAACTCTATATAATAACAGTGTGCCAGGCAAGGTGCCTGGAGGGTGATTATATACATTTTCATTGATGAGTTGATAACATTTATGTCTGTGCCCTGCATGAAGAGATAAACAGGTTTCATTAGATTTTGTATCTCTCAATATAGCATGTACCACAATTTCTGTCAGGAAACCGGACAAGTCACAAAAACAGCATAAAATAGAAAATAAGACCAAAACAATGTACATTTGCCGTACTGAATACACCATAGTCACATTTCCTGTTTCAACACAAGGCCTGTGGTCTCCTGGGTCTTCTTAGATGATCACAGATAAGAGCAGTTCTGTTTGCACCAAAGCAGCATTAACACCATATTCAGTCTATAATCACCTGTTCTCCAAATCTAATAGAATTGTGAAGCTGACCGAAAGCTCAATGTGTACTACTGTAATTTACCACACATCAGTACTCTAATTACACAAATTACATAATTTCCACATTAATAAAATTAACAAATCTTTTATTATTTTTAGCTTGCTGTGCGGCTCTGTGCTTAAAAGGAACCTCTCTGGACTACATGTGCCCCAAATAGAGAAAGTTCCCATGTACTGCATGACGATCTCTGTGGTTTTGTGGCTTTTTCTATTTTTAAGCTATGCAGCCCACTGGAGCTCAGCTCAGACATACAGTTTACTAAACCGCAGTAACCAGAGGACTTTATTTTATTAAACTGTTCATAAATGAGCTGCAGCTAAAACTGATTAAATATATGGTAAAATTTTTAGTGCTCACCGTTCACACTGCGAGGTCCATTTAGTAATCATGAATCTCTTTGTTTACCTCTGTAGTTTTTCCATGTTGCTGGAAAGTTCATTAATAATTTGTTTCAACTGGCATTACACTGACATCTGCAACATTATTTACATTATATATTATATAAGTTGTGTTCATTAAAGGACATATAGTGATGGTGCCACTGAATAAGGACATTAGATCAGCTTCAGCTGAGGCAGGTCACCTGTTTTCACAGATCTGTGCACTGTGCACATTTAGTTCCCCTTAATTAAGAAACTTTATCATAAAATATTGTTTCATGCTTCCTAAAACAAGACCGACAAACAACGCTGTGGTTAAGTTTTGTATTTAAAGGTTTGGACGGTCACTTTCAAAGCATATTCCGCTACAGATTACAAGTGACTTGACAGACATCCGGGTCTAAACCCCTAATGAGCAAGCCAAGGGCGGAATGGCAAGGAAAAACTCCCTTAGTCATGAGAAAGAAACCTTCAAGATGAACCAAGACTCAGTAGGGGAACCAGTCCTCCTCTGGTCGACACCAGTTTGAAAGGTTTGCCTTAGCAAATGGTGTTAACAATGGAAGCATGACAGGGCCTGTGAAGCACCTATGACTTACCAGCATAGTGCTACTACTGAGGTCCTGTTAGAAAGTAGTGAAAGCTGATGAATTTCACACAGAACTAAGTGGGAACTGATTATCTGAGAGACAAACAGTGATAAATTACACACTCTGATATTTTGCAGCTCTCATTATAAAATTGTTAAAGAAACAGTTCTTATATGTGAATCCAGCTTTACTGCATACAGACTGCTGCTGAGGACGGGGATTCTCAATCAGTATTCTTTGCTGACCCAACCTGTTGCAATGTGATCACTGGAGATTTATAGTTTATTAGGTTTGTTTTTTGTGCAGGAGCTGGAGAACCTTTGGCTTTCAGAATACAGTTACGTCTGTGCCCTGCATGAAGAGATAAACAGGTTTCATTAGATATAGCATGTACCACTGACTCTGTGAACTGTCTGCATTATCATTGGCCACACAAACCATTAACCAGAATACAATACAACCATAATAAATGACCAAAATAAATAAATGACCAAAACAATGTATAACATTTGCCATACTGAATACACCATAGACACATTTCCTGTTTGAAGACAAGGCCTGTGGTCTCCTGGGTCTTCTTAGATGATCACAGATAAGAGCAGTTCTGTTTGCACCAAAGCAGCATTAACACCATATTCAGTCTATAATCACCTGTTCTCCAAATCTAATAGAATTGTGAAGCTGACCGAAAGCTCAATGTGTACTACTGTAATTTACCACACATTAATACTCTTATTACACAAATTACATAATTTCCACATTAATCAAATGAACTAATTCCCTCAGTTCTTTCTCTACTAATCGCTGAACCCAATGCAGCTGAAACCATCAGTGATAGAATAATCATATCAGTGAAAGAGCTGGATTAATGAATCAGAGTAGATTATCTTTCTTAATAAAAGAATAAGGGTTTAAGAATACGTTCAAATGTAAATTGAATTGTGTGTAAATATTCATAGTGAAAAATGTATTTATAATACTTTTAATCTTAATTATTAAATGAATGTGGCTTTGCTATTACTACTAATACAACTAATCTTGAAATCTTTTAATGTGTCTTTGAAAGAAGTAACTGTGATTGTGATCTGTTTTTAAGCTGCTGATTGGTGTCCTCTAGTGGATCATCATGATTTGACACCCAGACTACTAGATTACTAAGGATTACTAAATTCTTAACGTGAATCAGGTGAGCTGCTGGTGGAACTGAACACATCCATACAGTGTCTGGAGTTCACAGAGGAGATCAGCAACCAAACCTTTTCATAGCTGCCTCAGACTTTCCACAGTGCAGTATATTCAGCAGGGGCACGGAGGAGATCATGGAGGGAGCTTTAACTTTATTATTGCAGTTTTCATTTGAACACAAAGACAAGCACAACAGCATCACTTCAGAGATGTTTAGCCACTGAGCAAAAGTAGCCTGCTGCTGAATGAAGGGTATTACTGACAGTGAATAGAGAAGAGTACTGTATTAACTACAATAAAATAAAAGCAATACTAATCATTAAAAAAGGTTATGTAAATGCTGCCCATTCAATTCTAATATTCTAAGTAATATAATTATTTTATTCATTTATTAAATAAAATGTTATATATTACTGACATATATAATTGTAGACTGTAATAGTAGAAACTGCATCTGTCATCCCTGTTAAAATAAGCACCCTATTGCTGAGCCTGTTTCTACAGCGCATGTGCATTTCCCCTCTCCCTCAGTAAGTGTGTCGTCTCATAGAGGAGCTCGTTTTAAGTAAGATCACTGTTCAACTGTCTAGAAAGAGAGTAGAGGAACCCTGTAGCAGCATTTTCCCACTTTCGAGTTCATCAGACAGTGTTAGTTTAAGAAAGAGCTGTAGATGTGTAACTGCTCATGATGTCCTAAATGAGTACAAGTGAGTGACGGGGGTAAAAGGCAGTTTTCTGGAGTCTAATCTGAATCGACTCCACTTGGTTTAACCGTGGAGAAACAGTCGTGTAACAGACAGACAGTGGTGTGGTCTAGTTAGTTAGCAAGTTTCGCTCCCGCAGTCTTAAGACTCCCACTGGAGAGCGTTTCTCCATGCAGATCATACAGCAGAGTTCATCACTGTTTACTGGACACTGGACCACCTTCTTACTGAACCGACCCACTTTAAGGTGGATATTGTCTTGTTTCTCTTCATGAGGGTGAAGCTGACTTCTACCTTCAGTCAGGTCTGTGTTCTGCTCCACCTTAAACTAAGAGCAGGCGAGCAGTGTCATTTAAGGTGGAATGGGTTCACCATGTTTTCCATCACGTATCAAAACAACAGTGTTCATTTTGTTCTGGTTTTACTGTTTGAGTTTGGTTAAGTTTTGTGTTTAACTTTAAAAAGCTTCAGAGTTCAAACTTTAGACTTTATTCAGCTCACTGACTTTAGACTGACCTGAACCTCCCTGGCGTTACCCGTCATCTAACAAGATGCTTAGCTAGAGCCATTTTATGATATATTTATTATTCATTTTATATAAAAGTTTTCTGCTCTTATCAAACAAAGCTACACAATATAAATTAGTTATGTCATTTTCAGCTACCCAGCTTTGAGCGAAAGCTCAAGAAAGAACATGTTGGACCTCAACAGCGGCCTATTAACCATACGCACGTCCTGCATGCTGACGTAATACGTGGCCAAAAGAAGACGTCATGGCACGTACATCGTTTTAACTATTCTCTGGAAGATTTCAGATGATTTAATAATCTGAGTTTTAAAATTTTTTTATTAGAGAAGGAAATATAAACTCATGTTAGTGTTTTCTGATGTTTTAATAAAATGTATAGAATTAAATAAAGTGAAATAAATAATGTATCAAATCAGCACCAAATCACATAAACTGTAGGGTGCAGATGATTGATTGTGGTTACTGCAGCTAATGAGCAAATGTTGAACGTTTCTCGTTTGTCTTTGACTCATTTAACTCACTCAAACATTTGATGAAGTGTCTCCACATGGGCGCAGTGTTGGCTCTTAAGTAGATGACAGACTAAAGACAAGTGCTTTTGATTGTTGGAGCAAATAATTGAGGAGAGAAATATGAGGTTATTAAATATTTCTATATAATTTTTAGCTTTAATTATTTTATTATTTCTTTTATACACTGCACATAATTAATCTTGAGAAACATATAACATATAAGTCTGATTTACTAAAGCAAGTTCAATATGGACAGAATTTAGTAATCTTCACATTAATAAAGAACGTATTAAGCTGTAGCTGTACAAATTTCATCCTCTTTGGAAAACGCCACTGTGAGAGGAGGTCTCAGCTCTGTAATCTGGTGTCAAAACACACCTTGTATTTTCCATTTTTTTACATAAAATTAGTTACTTCAGTCATAAAAACATAAGTTCACACATTGGTTATCCTGTTGTGCTGTTTTATTGTTTTATAAGGTTTTAGTATGTTTTTATTTGCTGTTGAGTTATGTTAATGGGGAATTTATAAATGTTAACAGGCCATTTGTTATTTCATGAGCAAATGTCCCAAAACTTGTATCTATATAGTGTAAATGAGACTAGATAATATAAGATTGTATTAAATTAAGTGTATTTGCACGATTTGAGAGCAGTGTGGTTATAAGAGAAACTACATTATGGACTCAGTGGTGATGTCACTAGATCCTGTAGTCTTTAATGATAGTTACAGCTGATAGTGTTATTTAACATTTTCTGGTTAATTTAACAAATTATGAGATTATTAGGAGATTTCAAGAGTAATTGTAATCCTTAAATGTTTGTTCTCTGATTTCTGCTCTGGAATTTATTTGGGGAACCAATAATCGTCTGTCCGGGAATTCCAAATATGCTGACTTTGCTGTTCATCATGTGCTGTATTTGAACTATTAGGGGAATCTAGGGGAACTAAAAGGGAATCTGTGCTAACATGAGAACATTATGACTTGTTCTGTAGAGTCCTGCAGTGTTAGAAGCCACAGATTGGTCATCAAGCAAAACCCAAGGTAAGTTGTTATGGGAATCTTTGGTTGTCTCATAAATGTACACCATGTGTCCAAAAGCCATTAAACCTATTTCTGATATGTGATTCCACATTTTGGAAAAGGTTGACTCTGTACATAAAACCTTTAATCAAGAAACCAAATCTTGACTCCAGTGTATTATCTAATTACAGACCTATCTCCAACTTAACATTCATATCTAAGATATTAGAAAAAGCTGTGGCCCAACAACTCTGCTTATACCTGAGTAAGAATGACATGTATGAGAAACTCCAATCTAGATTCAGACCCAATCACAGCACAGAGACAGCCCTAGTGAAGATTACAAATTATCTCCTTCTTGCCTCTGATCAAGGCCATGTATATAACCCTACTAGACCTTACTGCAGCCTTTGATACAATAAATTATACTATATTACTAGAAAGATTAGAGAAAATGGTTGAAATCACAGGAACAGCCCTATCGTGGTTCAAATCATATCTAACGGGACGCTATCAGTTCGTAAATATAAAAGATTTATCTTCAAATTACACAGAAGTAAGATATGGAGTTCCGCAAGGCTCAAATTTTTGGACCGCTACTATTTACATTATACATGTTACCACTGGGCTCAGCTATAAGCAGACATGGCGTTAAATTCCATTTTTATGCACGGCGATAAATTTAGATTACAGAAAACGGAAGACTGTGTAAAGGATATGAAACTCTGGATGTCACATAACTTCCTTCTCCTCAACAGTGACAAAACCGAGGTTCTCCTTTTAGGTCCAGATTTAATGTTAGACTTGGCTGATGCTTCCATTATTCCTGGTCTAGCAGCTAAAAATCTTTACGTCATATTTGACTCAGATTTATCATTTGAGCAACATATAGCTAATATTAGTAGGACAGCCTTCATGCAGCTTAGGAACATCTCCAAGCATCCTAAGCAGCTGCATCACTGCCTGGTTTGGGACCTGCACAGCCTCTGACCGCAAGTCCCTCCAACGCATTGTGAGGACAGCTGAGAAGATCATCGGAGTCTCTCTCCCCTCCGTCATGGACATTTACACCACCTGCTGCATCCGCAAAGCAACCAGCATTGTGGATGACTCCACCCACCCTTCACACAGACTGTTCTCCCTCCTGCCATCAGGAAGAAGGTACCGCAGCATCCGGTCCAACACGACCAGACTCTGCAACAGCTTCTTCCCCCAAGCCATCAAACTCCTCAACACAACTCAACTTCTGAACTGATATCTTTCTGGTACATGTACACTCTCCCTCTCTCTCTCTTTCCAACCATTTACCCCAGATAACATGGGAAGCATTTTTTGCACAAGCATTTGCACTAATAACTTTACTACCTCACTGGACTCTATTTATTGCACATTGCACAACTTGCACACTACCGTCATTATTTATTATCCTCTGTCTGTACTGTGTTGTCTGTCCACACTTGTTTGTTTGTGTTGCACTTGTGTCTTGTATGCACTGTCTATGTTGCACCATGGTCCTGGAGGAACGTTGTTTCGTTTCACTGTGTACACTGTGTATGTAGTTGAAATGACAATAAACCCACTTGACTTGACTTGAAGAAACTCCTTATCTCTACAAGACGCAGAAAAGCTAGTACACGCTTTTATTACCTCAAGGCTAGATTACTGTAATGCACTTTTGTCAGGTTGTTCCAGCAGGAACCTCAATAAACTTCAGCTGGTTCAAAATGCTGCAGGCAGGGTCCTTACTAAAACTAGAAAATTACCATAATGACCATATCAGTCCAGTTCTATCAGCACTTCATTAGCTCCCAGTTAAATTCCATATTGACTACAAATTATTTCTATTAACATATAAAGTCCTGCATGGCTTTGCTCCTGAGTACCTGCGGGATCTTATTACATATTACGAACCATCAAGATTACTTAGATCTCAGGGTGCTGGCTTCTTACTCGTTCCCAAAATTCAGAAAACCTCAGCAGGGGGAAGAGCCTTTTCTTATAAAGCCTACCCAACTCTGGAATAACCTTCCAGATAATGTTCAGGACTCAGACACAGTCTTAATCTTTAAATCTAAACTGAAAACTCATCTGTTTAGTTTAGCTTTTGGTAATTAATGTTTCCCCTTAGATAAAAGGTTGCAGGTCCAGGGGTTTGCAGACACAGGGAATTGTAGTACACTGAGATGCTGGAGCTGTTGTCTCGCTGCTTACACGCGATCCCTCAGGTTTGTGTACGGTGGAGCAGATGGACGCTGGTGTTTCAGGGTGCTCCCGTGTCTGTGTTACCTTCTGGCTCTCTCTTTTTAATTAGGCTGTTATAGTCAGACCTGCCGGAGTTGTCAGAAACACTATGACACCTCTCAATATCCTCTGCTCTCCATAAAATCCTCCCAGACCTAAATCTCTCTTTTTACCTTCTCCGAGTAAATGGTCACCCAGCCCCACCTGCTGGAAGATTGCCTGCTGATTTCCCCTCTACCTGCATCAGACCAGCTGCCACCTACCAGTCTGACCATCAGGCCCCCCACCCATCACGACCCATACCAGACCAGATCACTGTAGCTTCCTTTCTCTCTCTCCATCACTGCAGCTTCCTATCTCCCTCTCTTTCTCTCCATCACTGTAGCTTCCTGTCTCTCTCTCTTATTCTCCATCACTGCAGCGTCCTTTTTCCCTCCCCTATAAATACAGCTCCCTGTCTCTCTCTCTCTCTCTCTCTCCATCATTGAAGGGTCCTGTCTCTCTTTCTCTCCATCACTGCATCCCCCTGTCTCTTTCTCTCTCGCTCCATCACTGCAGCTTCGTGTCTCTCTTTCTCTCCATCACTGCATCTTTCTCTCTCTCTCTCTCTCTCTCTCTCTCTCTCTCTCTTTCTCTCTCTCTCTCTCTCTCTCTCTTTTCATCACTGCAGCTTCCTGTCTCTCTCTCTCCATCATTGCAGCTTCCTGTCTTTCTCTTTCTTTCCATCATTGCAGCTTCCTGTCTCTTTCTTTCTCTCTCTCTCTCTCTCTCTCTCTCTCTCTCTCTCTCTCTCTCTCTCTTTCTCTCTCTCTCTCTCTCTCTCTCTCTCTCTCTCTCTCTCTCTTTCCATCACTGCATCTCTCTCTCTCTCTCTCTCTCTCTTTCCATCACTGCAGCTTCCTGTCTTTCTCTTTCTCTCTATCACTGTGGCTTCCTGTCTCTCTCTCTCTCTCTCTCTCTCTCTCTCTCTCTCTTTCCATCACTGCAGCTTCCTGTCTTTCTCTTTCTCTCTATCACTGTGGCTTCCTGTCTCTCTCTCTCTCTCTCTCTCTCTCTCTCTCTCTCTTTCTCTCTCTCTCTCTCTCTCTCTCTCTCTCTCTTTATCTCTCTCTCTCTCTCTCTCTCTCTCTCTCTGAGTGGAAGTGAGTGTGTGAGTGAGCTGAGGGCTGGTTGGTGTGTGAGAGTGCTCTTGTTTGAGTGAGTTTTCTCGGACTCTCTCTTTTCTCTGCTGGTTGTTGGTTTATGAAGCAGGTTCATTATTATTGGTGAAGGTGTGTGGCTGTAGTCGGGGGTATTTGGGGGGGAAGGACTCAGTATGAGCAGCTCACCCGGAGGCAGGCGATTAAACTCGCACCTGAGCTGAGGTGCTCTGTGGAGGACTGTGTGCTGGCTGTGGGAGAGGTGGTGGAGTGCAGCAGTGTGCTGGCCGCTGCCAGGATGAATAAGGCGGTGGTGATCTTTCTGGACAGTGTTGAGAAAGCGAACACTGTAGTTCAGACCGGCGTGGTGATTCAGGGAGCTCTGACGCCGGTCATGCCCCTCGATCATTGATCACAGAACTGTCCCGTTTTGGTCAGGTCATGTCCCCTGTGAAAATGATTCATTTCGGTGGTAAAACTCAGCGCGCGCGCCATGTTATCTGCTATAGACGGCAAGTGTACATGGTGCTGAAGAAGCTGCGGAGCTCAACGTCAACTTCAAGTTCAGAATCCACGGCTTTGACTACATGGTTTATGCCACCACTGATCACATGAAGTGTTTTGGGTGTGGACAGGAGGGCCATTTAAGGCGTTCGTGCCCTTTTGAGGTGGGTGAAGGCACGTCGAGAGCTACGAGCTCTTCAGCTACTGAGGGTGGAGGACACCCGGCTGGTATAGGTGCAGGAGTGGTGCCTGAACCTGCTGTGGCTGGGGGGTCTAGAGGGGACGTTGAGTCTGGTGGTGCTCAACCTAGGGCTGATACCACAGAGGGGACTGCTGAGTTAGTGAGTCAGGTGCAGCCTGAGGCGGGGGGTGCAGTAGCTGGGCTGGGCTGCTGGTCAGGGTGAGGAGGGTGCTGCGGCTGGTTTGGTGGAGGGAGAGGGTATGGACACTGAGACCATAGCTGAAGAAACACTTTTTAGAGTGCCAGGAAAAAGGAAATTGAAGCGGGCTAGAACTGGGCAAAGGTCTGGGAGGACACAGAGAGCTCCCATGGGTGAGAAACATAAAGAAGCTCTAGGCGAAGACTCTGGCACTTTGGAGGACTCTGACAGCGATATGTCAGAGTTAGCAAGTCAGCCGAACTCCTGTGATGCCTACACCTTTGGAAAGATCAGACTATTCCTCAGTAAGACCAAAAATGTGAAGGGTGTTACGGTGGACGATTATTTTCCTGACCGAAAGTTGTTTATACAGTCAGTCCGTGCATTAATGAGGAGCGAAGGTGAGGAGCAGTTCACTCTGCAGGAGGTTTACAGGCTGAAAAAACTCTTACTAAAGTTGAAGTTGGAGCTCAACGATGATGATGGCTTTGAGACATCCTAGCTTTGTGTTTCTCACCCTGTTGTGTCTCGTGCCGTGCCTTTACTATCTATTCCTCATGAGTCACATAAGAGTGGGATCTTTAAACCTAAATGGGGCTCGAGATCAGAAAAAAAGAGCAATGATTTATGATTTAATGAAAAGAAAGGGTCTTGACATCTTGTTTCTTCAGGAAACACACAGTGATTCTGCCAGTGAGGCTAACTGGAGGACAGAATGGGACGGGGAGGTTGTTTTTGGCCATTTGGGCTCAGCTACTGGGGGGGTGGCTATTATGTTTGCCAAAAACTTTCGTCCAATGTCCTTTGAGGTGGAGCAGGTGGTGCAGGGAAGGTGCTTGGTGGTTTGTGCCAAATATGAGAGTTTTAAAATAGTTTTGTTTAATATATATGCTCCTACTGTAGGCCTCGACAGGGTTATTTTCTTGAATAATGTTAATACGGCTCTGCAGAACCTTTGTTCTGAGGACTTTCTGTTCTTAGGAGGGGATTTTAATTGCACTGAGGATGATTCTCTGGACAGGAACCATACAGAACCTCATGCTGCTTCTCAGCGTGTTCTACGGGAATCTTTGAGGACCAACAGTTTGTGTGATGTGTGGAGGGTTCTAAATCAGACCCGTAGGCAGTATACTTGGGCTAGGGTGAGGGATGGCTTTGTGTCTCTGGCCAGACTGGACCGTTTTTATTGTTTTAGACATCACCTCAATGTTTTTAAAAGCTGTGACATCACTCCTGTTGGTTTTTCAGATCATAGTTTGGTTATGTGTTCTGTTTTTATTGCGAACATTAAACCCAAGAGTGCCTACTGGCATTTTAATGTTTCTTTGTTGTCTGACTCACGTTTTCGAAGCGTGTTTGTGGCTTATTGGAATAATTTTAAACTGCAAAAACATTGTTTCCGCAATTTACGTGAATGGTGGGATTGTGGGAAGGTACACATAAGACAGCTCTGTCAACAATACACTTTCAATGTTTCGAGATACATCACCCAGTCAGTGAGATCACTTGAGACTGAAATTATTGACCTACAACGTCAGCTGGAGTCAACTGGAGATCAGAGTCGAGCTGCGGTCCTGGGGTCAAGAACATCCGCCCTTAAAGACCTGTTGGGTGTCAGGGCGCAGGGGGCTTTGGTCCGATCGCGTTTTCAAATTCTAACGCAGATGGATGCCCCATCTCAGTTTTTCTTTGGCCTGGAGAGGAAAAATGGCCAGAGCCGTTTCATTCATGCCCTGCGCTCTGAGGATGGACGGGAGCTGACAGAGCCGGCTGAGATCCGGAAACGGGCCGTACGGTTTTATACTGAACTGTACAAAAGTGAGTACAGGCATGCTCCTGGGCTGGCTGATGGCTTCTATGCTGGGGTGCCTAAGCTCTCTAGAAGCTCTAACGTGGCTCTTGAAAGACCGCTAGGGGTTAATGAGCTTTATACGGCACTACAGGGCATGAAAGGTGGGACAACCCCTGGTATAGACGGCCTACCTGTAGAATTTTATAAGGCTTTCTGGACTGAGCTTGGTGCGGATCTGTCAGCGGTCCTTAATGAGAGCCTGATGGAGGGCTGTTTACCCTTGAGCTGCAGACGGGCAGTTATCACCTTGTTGCCTAAGAAAGGTAACTTACAGGAGATCAGGAACTGGAGGCCGGTGAGTCTCCTGTGCACAGATCTCAAGGTGTTTTCAAAGAGCCTGGCTAATAGGTTGAGGGATGTGATGGGGCAGGTCATACACTATGACCAGACCTACTGTGTGCCTGGCAGATCCATCAGGGACAATATTTTCCTGGTGCGTGATGTTTTGGACATTGCTAGGATTCGTGGGCTTGACTTTGGTCTTATCTCCATAGACCAAGAAAAGGCCTTTGACAGAGTTGAGCACCAGTATTTGTGGCAGACCTTAGACGTGCTGGGTTTTGGCCCGTATTTTCTTAACATGGTTAAAGTGCTGTATCAAGATGTTGAAAGTGTTTTGAAGATTAACAGGGGTCTGAGTGCACCATTCAAAGCATGTCGTGGCATACGCCAGGGGTGTGCTCTGTCTGGAATGCTTTACTCCTTGGCCATTGAACCACTGCTTCATAAGCTTCGCTCTACTCTTGTGGGTCTGGATTTGGGACTGGAGGGGCATCCTAGGCTTCAGCTTTCTGCTTATGCAGATGACATCATAATAATGGTCAGTGGACAATCGGATATTGATCATTTGGTGGCCACTATTCAGGACTTTGGGTGTTTATCTGCAGCTAAAATAAACTGGAAAAAGAGTGAAGCTTTGGCAGTGGGGCCGTGGTCTGAGGGCTTGCTGCAACTACCAGCTAACATGGCCTGGAAAAGAGGGGGGCTGAAATACTTGGGTGTGTTTTTGGGGGACGACTTATTCCAGCAAAAGAACTGGGATGGTTTCCTGGAGACAATGACAGGCCGTTTAAAGAAATGGAGATGGATCCATGGACAGCTTTCTTTTAGAGGAAGAGTGCTGGTTGTCAATAACCTTGTTGCTTCAATGCTTTGGCACAGACTGTCTTGTATGGACCCTCCAGGTGGATTATTGTCACGTTTGCAAGCACGCCTGGTGGATTTTTTCTGGGACCGCCTCCACTGGGTCCCACAGAGTGTGCTGTTCCTTCCCAGGGAGGAAGGGGGGCAAGGCCTGATTCACCTTTTCAGCAGAATGGCAACTTTTCGTCTGGAGTTCCTGCAGAAATACCTGACCGGTGATACGGACCTAGTGTGGAGGGGAGTAGCTAGCAGTATTTTGCACACTGTTGATGGACTGGGGCTCGATACAGCACTATTTTTTATGGATCATAGACAGCTGCATTTGAATGGATTACCCCTTTTTTATCGTGGACTTTTTAAGTTTTGGACTCTCTTCAAGCACCACCGACTAGTGCAGACCTCTCTCTACTGGCTGCTGGAGGAGCCCTTGGAGCCCTTGGTCTAGCTCGGCTAGATGTGTCGGCTGATGGGGCAATGGGTCTCACACACAGACTCTGTGCCTCGAAAACTAAGTAACTTGGTGGATGTGGCCGGGCCGGGCCTAGATAACGTTCATGATGTTGCCTCTTTGTTGGGGCAGTGGTCTGTTCGGCAGACCAAGATCATACGGGACTTATGGAATAGCAGGTTGTCGCCGGAGGACAAGTCCCTTTTGCAGGCGTATGGCAATGGAGGTGTGATACCAAATAGAAAAGACCCTTTTCCGAAGACTGGTCTCACACCCAATCTGGACGGAGTGTCAGGTCCTTTGTTGATTTCTGATTGGCACAACTTGGACCTCCACACTGTGTCAGGCCAGGCTTTGTATAAATGCTGTGTGAAAGTTTTAAATAAGTCAGTGCTCAATGGAAGGCCGGACACTGTGTGGAGGAGCAAGTTTGGGCTGGGTTTGGACAAACGTCCAGTGTGGAGGGTGCTGTATAAGCCCCCTCTGACAAAAAGGACTGGGGATCTCCAGTGGCGAATTCTACATGGTGTGTTGGCTGTTAATGCCTTCGTCTCTATTATCAATCCTGAGGTCAGTAGTGCATGTGTCTTCTGTGGGCTCAGAGAGACGGTTTTTCATTGCTTTTTAGAATGTCAGAGACTTAAATCCCTTTTTGATACTCTTCGTTCCATCTTTCAGAGAGGTGGGGTCAATTTTACCCCTGAGATTTTTATATTTGGGGCTGGATACTGCAAGAAGGAGCGGGTTAAGTGGCAGTTGCTGAATTTTTTGGTTGGCCAGGCAAAACTGGCTGTGTATAATTCTAGAAGGAACAGAATGGAGGACAGATCTGGTCAGGAGGTCTTGCCTTTGTTCCTGGCTCTGGTGGAGTCCAGGATCCGTTTTGATTTTGGTTTCCATAAGCTCATGACAACCATGGAGGTTTTTGAAGTGGAATGGTGCCTCAATGGTATTTTGTGTAGTGTGGAGGAAGGAGAGCTGGCTTTAGCCAGCCCTTGGAGCTGAGTGTGCGAAAGGGTTTTATGCCTTATTTTTGTGTTGAGCGTCCTGCAGTGTTGTACTGCATGGTGATATGTTTCAGTTTTTAATGTTCAAATAAAGTTGTTTTTTAAAAATCAATCTCTCTCTCTCTCTTCATCATTGCAGCTTCCTGTCTTTCTCTTTCTCTCTATCACTGTGGCTTCCTGTCTCTCTCTTTCTCTCTCTCCCATCACTGCAGCTTCCTCTTTCTGTCTCTCCCATCATTGCAGCTTCCTGTCTCTCTCTTTCTCTCCATCACTGCAGCTTCCTGTCTCTCTCTTTCTCTCCATCACTGCAGCTTCCTGTCTTTCTCTTTCTCTCCATCACTGCATCTCTCTCTCTCTCTCTCTCTCTTTCCATTACTGCAGCTTCCTCTTTCTGTCTCTCCCATCGCTGCAGCTTCCTGTCTCTCTCTTTCTCTCCATCACTGTAGCTTCCTTTCTCTCTCTCCATCACTGTAGCTTCCTCTCTCTCTCTCTCTCTTATTCTCCATCACTGCAGCGTCCTCTTTCCCTCCTCTATAAATGTAGCTCCCTGTCTCTCTCTCTCCATCATTGAAGCGTCCTGTCTCTCTTTCTCTCCATCACTGCATCCCCCTGTCTCTTTCTCTCTCGCTCCATCACTGCAGCTTCCTGTCTCCCTCTTTCTCTCCATCACTGCATCCCCCTGTCTCTTTCTCTCTCGCTCCATCACTGCAGCTTCCTGTCTCTCTCTCTCCATCACTGCAGCTTCCTGTCTCTCTGTTTCTCTCTCTCCATCACTGCATCCTCCTGTGTCTTTCTCTCTCTCTCTCCATCACTTCAGCTTCCTCTTTCTCTCTCCATCACTTCAGCTTCCTCTTTCTCTCTCCATCACTGCAGTTTCCTGTCTCTCTCTCTCTCTCCCATCACTGCAGCTTCCTCTTCTGCCCCATCATTGCCACATTCCTCACACCATTGCCCCATTCCTCTTCCTCTCCCCCTATCACTTCAGCTTCCCCTCTCTCTCTCTCCTGTTTTTAGAGTCTCAGATTTCACAGCTGTTTAGCAGATCATCAAGTTCCTTATCAAACTGCTCATAAGGATCCGGCTGCTTCATTTTTTTGCTTTTACTAATGTTCAGACTATCAGTTTTATGCGTCTGTTTCAGCAGAGGTTTTAGCTTCTCACTGGGCCATGGAGTCACTAGAGGATGACTGAACGTCACCCTACTTGATTTCAGCTTTTCTTTCTTTTTCTCTGCCTCTCTCTTCGCCAGCTGAACATCTTTAGCCACAGCGTCTTTCTTTTCTACCTCTGAAGCCACCTCTGCTGCGCCCGTGTTCTCTACTTCAGCCTCCATCTCTCTCACAGTCACTTCAACTTCCAGTCTCTCTCTCTCCACCTCCTGCTCTCTCAGCCACCTCATCTCTTCACTCCTCTTCTCCAATTCCTCTTTCTTCTGCTCTTCCTGCCTCCTCTTCAGCTTCATCATCCTTTGTTCCTCTTTCCTCAGTCTGGCCAGTCTCATCTCCTCCTCTTCCTCCTCCTGACCCTGAGCCCCATTCTCCGGCCACTGGACCACCTTTGTCACAACTGCCACACAATCGTTCCTCAGCTCCTCCTGCTCCTTCTTCTTTCTCTCCTCCTCCTCTGTCTCAAGCTTCCTCATGTGTTTCCTCATCTCTCTCTGTAGCTTCATCTTCTCTCTTTCCACAGCCTTCCACTCCTCCCCAATCTTTATCTTCTCTTCTTTGATGTTCCTCCACTCCTCCTCCATGACCTCCTTCATCTCGCGCTCCCGTTTCTTGTTTCTTATCTTTCTCTCAGTGATCTTTCTGTCTTCCTCCAGCATCTTTTTCTGTCTATCCCTCAGCTCTTCAATTTCAGCAAAGGCCTTCCTTCTCTCCTCTTCAGTTCTCACTCGCACCAAGTTGTTATCCTTTCTAGCCTCCAGTATCTTTCCCTCCATCTCTCTCCATCTCTCCAGCTCTCTCTGTTTTCGCTCTCTGGTACACCTCATTTGCTCAAGCTGATCCAAAGCAACGGTCTTCCACTGCTTGGTGAGGTCAATGAGGAAATTTCTTTCCTGTACCACCAGCCTTTCCTGCTGCTCCCTCAGTTCTTCTTTCCCTCTCTCTATCTTTCTCTTTTCTGCCTCAGCTCTCTGTCTCTCTATCTCAGCCCTTTTCTGTTCCTCCAGCAGGGTCTGGTACTTCTCATTTTTCTTTTCCAGCTGCCTCAGCTTTTCCAGAGTTTCCTCCATCTTCATCTCCAGAGCTCGCTCTCTCTTTCTCTCTAGCTCTCTCTTCTCTGCCTCAGCTCTCTGCCTCTCTATCTCTGTTTTCCTCTGTTCCTCCATAAGGCTCTGATACCCCTCATTCTGCTTCTCCAACAGCCTCAGCCTTTCCACAACTTCCCTCACGGTCACCTCCAGAGCTGTCACCTTCTCCCTCACTTCCTCCTCCCTCCTTCCTAATCCCTCCATCTCTTTCTCTTCTTCCTTTCTCCGTTCCACCTTGAACTGCTCCATCTTGTGGCGCAGCTCCCGACTCATGAGAACCTGGATGTTCTCCATGCGCTCCTCCAGCCAAATCCTCTCCCGGAGGAGCTTCCCCTGCAGGTAGTCTCTCCACTCCTCTCCCCGCATCGTTGAGGTCCGTCCGCTAGACTGCAGGTCATCAGACTGGTCCAGACAGAGAAGGCGATGCCTTTTATAGGCGCCGCTGTAATGGAAGCGATGACGTCACAATGAGCGGCGTTCTAAGCAGGATGATTGACAGCCTATGCTCATTAAACTGAGAGCGCGAGAGCCGCCAGTGAGCGAGTGGGTGAGCAAAAGAGAGAGAGAGACTGATTTTTTTTTTTAGGTTTTATTTATTTATTTATTTATTTGTTTATTTTTTTGCACGTTGGCGATAAAACAACGCCATAAAAGTCTGATTAACCCATTTTTATTAAAAAAAATAAACAAACAATAGCCAGTATATACACATAATTATTATATACATATTTTAAATATATAAAGACAAACGTGCAGTTTGAAGGTCATCCCATGAAAAGTGAACAGAATAGACCCAAAATAAGGACAGTATGCAAAACCAAACCAAACTGCTCTTCATAGGATAAATGATGGCAATATTTGACAGATTTGCAAAATTAAGACGTGCCCAAGTGACAGCCCATGAGTGACAGCACATGAGTGACAGCACACGAGTGACAGCACATGGGTGACAGCACGCTGAGCGAGTTTATTGGATCCGGTCAACCAGATCTCACCACAAATTATTATATTTAAAACAACAGACCATTTAAAGCACGCGCTATGAGAAACATGACCTACATGTTCCCTCACCCAGTGCACACTCCACACCAGCCTAAACGCACGAGCTAAGGGTGACTGTAAGAGCCTGTTCTGAGCACCAAACCAGCTGCACATGTACTAAACCAGTTTCTATTATTTTACATAGAAAAAGACTGAGCAGCCAGATGAGACAGAACTCCTACCTAGTTATAGGTCACTCTGCGTCCCCTGTTGATTTTCACTGACCTTCAATACATTCACCTTCCATTAAACACTGACATCAACACTGATGATCAGACTTCAGATGGATTTGCGTCGTGAGGTTGAGAGTGAACACATTATTCAGATGAAACATCCAGATCTGGGGTTGTCACGATTTTATATATATTTATCATTTTTTATGCATTTAAATCGTATATCCATTTTATTGCATTTATTTTCTGTTTAATTAAAGTTGTTAGTTTTAGTTTTTTTATTGTTTGTTTTTTTTTCTTAAAAATAATATCTATCATTTCTTTTTACAGTATTTAGATGTAAAGATTTATAATTTAATATTATATCAGCAATTATTAATATGACAAGTGATTCCAAATGCTGAATGCTGGTGTATCACAGACGTGTCTTTACCTTGTTCACCACTGCTGAATTTACTGTACTGTGGTGCTGGGTTTGAACCTCTAGAGGGAGACACGAATCTGCGAACCAGACAGCCTGATTTTAGAGTAGTTTTACTGAGGCTTGAGGAAAACTACTGGTTGCAACATGATGCATTATTTAGAACAGTGTTTATTTCCCTCTGATTTTTCATTTTTATACTTTTGAAAGTACTTCATTAGTATAATTACAGTATTATTTTCTAAATACTGCAAACACACTGTGTTCACTCATATATGATCACCACTATGTTATTTGTTTGCTTGCTAGACATGAAAGCCATTACACCTCAATGTGTCATACATAATATACCAGTACATCTGTGTGTCCTGTGTTTATAAAAGTGTAATCTGTTACTGCATGAATGCTGCTGCTTAAATTCGTGTTAAATGATCACATTGATTATGAGTGAAATATAATACATGAGCATGTCAAATGTAGCAGCTAAAAAGGCTGTAAATGTGCAGGGTTAGAGCTCTGGCTATTTCTACATTAGGACTGTGTGGTCAGGGTGGGCTGTGGGAGTGCGCATGCGTGGTGGTGGTTGAAGCGTTAACGGTTCGCAGCTTCAGTCTAATGTCTGCTGACTTACTTTTAAAACCAGGACGTTAAAAAACGGTCATCAGTTAGCTAGAACATTGTGATAATGGTTCTAAAAGGTTCTAAAATTAAAATGAAGTTTGAGAGCAACGCAGCAATAAGCCCATCATTGCAGTGTGATGCAGTAGCTGGAGTAGCCACTTAGCCCAGCTAACGGCTAATGGGCATTAACACAGTGTTTAATGTAATACAGTGTGAAATGAACATCTACAGGATCACAGTGACTCCTACAACACCAGTGCTGGTTAATAAGAGGTGATGGAGTTCAGCACCCTGGACAGTTCCAGCAGCGTGATCCTGTTGGAGTCTGGGACAAATGCATCACCCTTAAGCACAGTGAACAGCTGAGCTCAATGATCAATACATTAACACACATTATTCATCAATAGCTGATATTAAGACTCAGTGGCGTCCGTATACAATCAAATAAGAGGCAATGTTACCAGTTAGCATTACAGTTCTGTACAGAGTCTCTACTGTAAAGACTATATGATGATTAATAGACAGTAATAGACATGCACAGCTTGTTGCTGGTGTGATCTACTGTAATGTGTGTTACTCATTATCTCTGGATGCAGTAACTCCTCAGTACAGTCACTGGCTGGATCTGACTCTAAGCTGCTGATTGGTGCCCTCTTGTGGATCATTATGATGTGACACCCAAACTCAGCCTGTTGAAAAATGCTAATTGGAGTTCAGGATTGTAAACTGCTGATCAATACTGATCATATTCATGTATTGTGTAATGCTGTGTAGTATATTGTCCACTGTAGTCCACTGACTGATCAGAACTTAAAATGATGTTGAACTGATAGAGTTAATGAACCTTGACACTCAATTATTTTTTTTGTTTTTAACTTGATACTACAAACAACTGGTCATAATGTGACTATAGCTCTGGTCTTAGTTTGGTCTTAGTTCCACAGTTTATTGTCTTGTTTGTATATATATATATATATATATATATATATATATATATATATAGATCACACCCAGTGTCAATCTCCGCACACTGGAACTCCTGTTTGAGAGCTTCTGGATCTGAAAAGTCTCTACAGGTTCTGAATGGTAGAATCAGGAGAATAAATACATTCATCATTGTGACTCCTACATTCAGAACACACACATTAGCAGAACATGGAGTGAAGTGTAACTGCATGGTTATCATTAAACTTTATTAAACACAAAATCCAACAGAACAGAATTACACTTCAGTTACAATCGTCCTTTCAACAAAATGAGCCTGTGACTGCAGAAAGTATACGACTGGCAATGAAATAAAAGAAAGAAATAAAATATTGTAAACTTCTCATTCTCCACTTACTAAAATATTACATTCTGCACCTTTCATAAACCATCAGATCTATCAGAAGACTTATATTACAATCTCTTAAGCCATCCTGCATGCAAGGACAGTGTTTATTACAAATATTATACATTTAAGCAAATGTTAACTTCTGTAAAAGAATAATATATTCAATATTCATAAATAACTAAATTATTTTAAAATAAATACAAATATAACAAACAAATGTTAATTTACTGCAACAGTATTCTCTGATAAGCTGATAAGCCATTACAAACTAAAGACACACACACAACCCACTTCCTCATGTTCTGATTTGAGTCTAAAAGCTCCACCTGGAACTGAAACTGTTCAGCAGGCTCTCTCTCACTACTGACACTGCACTCACTGACTGAGAGAATCAGTGAATCTGCTGAGTGATTTAATTGGTCATTATTTAAGGTCTGACCTGCGTTTCCCAAAAGTGTCTAAGTGTTTAGATCGTCTTAACTGGTAGAGAGAGTGTTCAGTGTGATGCTCGCTTGACCATTTAGGACTCTTGAGAAACTCAGCCCAGATCTCTAATTGGGGGTTTATAGAGGGGTTGGCACAGAGATAGATCTATATGTGAGTGAAAAACATAAAAGAAAAGTAAGAGGAACAAACTGATCACATTAGACACAAATACTACACTGAAAAAAAATCTACTTTCATTGTTCTGTATCTCAGTTTTATCAACAATACATTTTAAGTTGAGGTTTCAAAAACATTAGTAAATGAGCTGCAGCTGTAATTAATTAAGTATTGTTTATGATGTTTGATGTCTGTGGCTCCTCCCCCTCAATCTGTTTACTGATTATTCCCATCTGCAGGTCCCCCTATCACCTGATGTCCCCAGACTTGGAGACATTAACAATGGAGCACTGAGCCCTTGCTGGCAATTGAACTCCTAACATTAAACCAGCAGGTGGTTAGACTGTTGTCTAGACACCCCAGAGCTGTGAAATTACACTACATAAAACACAGTTCATCACCCCATCAAGGGCTCAGTGCTCCATTAGCCAGGCATGTTTTACAGTGTTGAGCCAATGAGGAGAACAATACTGGGAGAACTGGGATACTGAGAACAAATAAGAAACACCTGGGAGTGATGACAAGCAGGAGGGGCTACAGACTAGACACAAGTGGCTAGAATAATAAGGAGAGAGGACCAGGACTCAAACAACACAAATCCATGGCTACAGCTGGGGTGATGGAGACAGAACCTGAGCAGAAACAGAACAGGGAGAAAATGTGACAGACTTTAAAGCACACAAGATTACAATTATTCTGTTTGACACTGATCATCAACAGGTTCCAGCTCCAGGTGCTGCTCACATTCTGCTGTCTTCATCACGTTTAGCTGTGAAACACAGAATAATTGACATTTACTCAAATCTTATTTTCAGTTTCAGGCTAATATAGAAATCTCTGCCTGAGTGAGTCTGAAAGTGACTGACAGAAAGACTCTCTTACCTCCAGCTCTGTTCCATTTGACCACCAGTATGATGGTCACCAGCAGATATGGAGAAGCTGCCATTAAACTACTGAGCAGCCTGAACACTGAGGATGGAGCTCTTGAAGTACCTATAGCACACGCACACACACACACACACACACACACACACACACACACACACACACACACACACTTATACATAAAATAAAATCACAGCTGTGTTGTAACTGTTAACTGTTAATATTAAATTCATCTGATATAGATTTTCTGTCAAAATCAGCAAACCTCTGACTGAGATCCAGCTTTGTGGTGACTCTCCTCCCTCTAGGAGTTTACAGTGGTAGAGACCTTCATCTGACTTTGAGACAGTACGGATGGTCATCTCTCCCGTAGTTTGGGTCAGGAGGAATAATCCTTCTTTATAGAAATCAGCTGTGAGGTTTGAGGATTTTGTGTGGTGATATAAACAGTGTAGAGTCAGAGAATCCCCCTCAGTCACAGGATGGACAGAACTGTCCAGAATTACAGCACCACCTGCAGGAAGCAAAAAGTAATGACAATACAATGATCATTATAACACAGAAACCTCTAACAATGATAGAAGTATAGAAGATACAGTACATGGACTAAAGTACTGGGACACAATTGATCATCAGATTCAGATGTCTTATTCAGGCCCCTTGCCACAGGTGTATAAAATCAATAACCTAGTCATGAAGTCTCACATTACAATAATTTCTGAAAGAATGGGTCGTTCCAAAGAGTTCACTGAATCCAGCCTGGTACTGTAATAGGATGTCGCCATTGCGACAAGTCCGTTGGTGAAATTTCTTCATTCCTAGATATTCCACCATCAACTGTGGAGGCTGAATATTGAGGCACAAAGCGCATGCAAGGTAAATGCTCTACTGACTAAATGACTTTTAGTTCTAAACCTCTTTTGGCATTAACATCAGCACAAAGGCGCTTCATGGCAGTTTGAGGAAGACCCTTTTCTGTTCCATCATGATTGTGTGCCAGTGCACAAAGCAAGGTCCATTAAGCCATGGTCGGGTTTGGGTTTGGTGTAGAAGAACTTGACTGGCCCACACAGAGCCCTAACCTCAACCCCTCTAAACACCTTTGTTGGTATAGCTACAAAATGGGAATTAACTCCATATTAATGTCTATAGATTTAGAATGGTATAAAAGTTTCAATTTGTATGCATGTAGTGTATTTTTTTTACAAAGCAGACTATTTTAAACCGTTTCAATCATTTTTAAAAACAGTATTTACTGATTTGTCACATTAATTCACATTATTATCTTTATCACATCTCATTAAAAATGAGGATCTGAGGATCTCTTTCTGGAATCTGAGGATTTCTATCTTAGCTCCACTGTTACTTAACTCCTGCCAGTGGTATACTGTATACTGTAGACTCACTGTGCACTGTGATGTTGACAGGGTTGCTGCTCACTCCAGATTCAGACTCACACCAGTACACTCCAGTGTGGGATGAGGAGAGGGAGCTGATGTTGCATGTAGATCCTGTAACTGATCCCCAGCCTGATGAACAATCTGACACCCTCTCTCTGTGTGTGTATCGTCTCACTCTCCATCCAGCAGAGTTACTCTGTCCCTCACAGCTCAGTGAGAGAGAGTCATTAGTAAAGTGTTGAGATCTGCTGGGGTGGACGATCAGAGCGACTAGAAGAGACGTATCTGAAACATATAGCAAATACATACATTGTTCTTTGTTATGCTGCTTACAAATCTACATTCATAAAATACTGATATCACTGTTTACACAGTAATACTATCAGCTATTAATATACTCATATCAATAATGCATGTATCAATATTACATTAATCACAGCATAAACACAAGCAGTGTGGCTGTGGTTTATGCTACAGTAGCTCTTCTGTGGGATCAGACAGACCGACTGACCTTCACTCTCCTACACTCATCAGTAAGTCACGGTCGTCTAGCATCACAATTTGTTGTTTATCAAAGTGTCTCAGATCTTTATGCTTCTAATAGATCACCTTCAAGAACTGACTGTTCACTTGCTGCCTAGTATGTAAATCCCACGCACTGACAGGTGCCATAGCAACCAGATAATCAATATTATTCACTTTACTTCATGTGGTCTTAATGTTATGGCTGAATAGTGTAGACTGATGTAAAGCTAGACTTCTACACTCAGGCAGGTCTTGTCTTGAACATGTTAAAGCTGAGGAATCCTGTTAGTTTCTGGAGCTTTAATTACAGGAGTGGTTGGTAAAGAGGGCTTTCCTGCCTTCATTGACGTTTTCCACTGAACCCAAATGGCCCTTCATCCACTTTATATACTTCCCAGCTCATCTCACACCAGTCAGTGTCAGAAGTGCCCACACTGTGTCTCTCCAGCACTAATCAGACACTCATTACAGGTGGATTGAGCACAAACCTGACATTATGACATGTGACCACATTCCTCTGCCATCTACATGTGCTTTATAGCCTCTAAACCAGAACCAGACCAGTAGCAGACAGGCTTTTACTCACCAGTAACGTGTACCCAGAGTGCATCACTGTACTGAGTGTAGTAGACTGGGTTTCCTCTCCCAGCTCTGCACCAGTACTGACCTCCATCAGAGACACTAACTGATCTGATGGTGTAGGAGTGTGTTTCAGTGGTGGTCTCATTCTCAGGGGTCTGTGAGTGTTTGGACCAGTAAAACCTCCATCCAGCAGACTGGTTCAGCGTACAGTACAGAGTCAATGGGTTTCCTATCAGTGCAGCTCCTTTAAAGCTGGATGTGAGTTCAGGTTTAGGTGTTTCTGCTGTTGGAGATGAAGAACACAGTTCAACATATTAGCATGTAGGACCTTAAACAGGATGACTATTCTGTACCAGTGTGGAGTTTACAGTGCCTCCATCTGCTGGAGTGAGCACTAACAGTACAGTAAGATCTGTGGACTCGAGTAATCAGTGATAAAAGTGATATTTCTGTTGATTTACTCAAGAATCTTAACTATTGAATCTGAATTAAAACCAGAGCTGTCAAGTAACCAAGTACAAATACTTTGTTACCACAGTATTCACAGTACTTTTTTTTTTTACTCTTTTTACTCCTATTTCATTTAGTTTTTTTTTTAATTTTTATTCCAGCTCGTCATCGTTAAAAAACAAAAAAAAATCCTATCCAGATGAATCGTGCCATCCAGAAAGTGTGAATTTGATTGTGGTTGGATGAGGAATATAAACATATACCATTCTGACACCCTATTGGTTAATAAGCGATCCATCACACCTGCACATGTCATGTCACACTCCAGCAAACATACGTCTGCATATTACATGCTAATATGCAAACATATGTAGTCTAGTATGAAGATGTCTGTGGCAGAGCCTCAAGAGAACCCGAGTGAAATATCTTAACTATGCCCCACATTTACAATCCAATAAAGCTTATTGATCACACGCCTCTGAAGTTTGACAGTTTGCACCATTACAAAACTTTACAATTACTCATCATATTTTTCTCTCCATGAAACTCATGTTAATGCTCAAAGGTGCACAGAGATGCTCCTTTAATATATTTAATATTACTAAAATGCTTCATTTTCAATGGGCAGATCTGCAGCTGAAACAGGCAGCCTAGTGCAGCCCAACATTTTTCAACATTAACATTTTAATAGAACATTATAGATATTATGGATTTTAGAAATAAGTGTTTTTGGGGAGGGGTAGTGCACTATAGACCCCTGTGGCACAGCCTAAGCTTTAGGCCTTTGTTTTCATTCCATTACTTTTACATTTCTATTTAAGTAGTTTTGAAACCAGTACTTTTACACTTTTACTTGAGTAAAAAGCTTAAGTTACTTTAACTTATAGACGTCTTTTTAAACCCTAGTATCTCCACTACTACCTGAGTAATGAATATGAATACATTTTATACATTTGATTAAAACTTGTCAGAAATAAACTTTAGTTCAATAAATAAACACAGAAAATTGATATTCTATAAATACAATATAGACTAAAATCAGTTTATAAAGTGTATGATGCTGGTATTCGTATGGAGTCATTTAGCTGAAGCTGAATCATGTGCTCACCTTTTACAGTGAGTATAACAGTTACTGTACTGTGATGAATTTGGTCGGCCGTGGCGTTTTCCTCTACACCGGTACTGATCTCCATTAACCACATCATCTCCTCTGATGGTGAGAGTGTCTCTGTTTACAGTATGATACACAGCCTGAGACACTGCAGACCATCCACGCTGATTATTCTGCTTCTCAAAATGATATCTCCATCCATCATAATTACTAATCTCACACTTCAGAGTGACTGACTCTCCAGTGAACACAGTACTGTCTGGTTCTACACTCAGTGTAGGTCTGGGTAAAGCTGTGAGAGGAGAGGAGAGAGGAACACTCATAGTCAGTGTTGGGTAATGTGGTGTAAAGTACAGTGTGTTATAGTGATGGAATTACCTATTACAGTGTAGACTCTTCTAATCACAGTACACTTACTGACTTAATAAGAGTGTGTTTCTCTCATGTCTCTAAGAGAACTATATTAATGACCTGCATTTTCATCTGCACATCCCTGACTGTCCTCCTCTGTCCTTTCTGAGCATGAATGACCTGCTACAGTTTACTGCAGGTCTTCAACTGTGAAAGTGACGAGTGCAGAGTGAGTGCACACAGTAACTCCACCACCTCACCTTAACTTTCACTCTAAAGAAGTTTATTTGGAGGTTTAGCTGTTTCTGAGCTGTTTCTACTGGAGAGAGTCTACATGTTCAATCAGCATCAGTCCTTCATCACTGAATCTGCAGAGCTGCTGTGTGTTCAGAGTAAAGCAGGGAGAGTGGGATGTGTTTTAAAGGATTTTACTGTGATTTCACTTTTAACTGTAACTTTACGTTTCCAAGAAGTAATCAGTAAAGTAAAAATCCAATTACAGTCTGAGAGAAGTAATTAGTAATGGATTACTTTTATTTGAGTAATTCCCCCAACACTCAGAGTTTATTCCCCAATCAGAGATCAACAGAGCTGCTGTCTGTGCTGTGTATAGATTCATCCTTTACTTTTAAAAGAAGTAATTAGTTAAATAAACCAATTACAGCTTAAAAGAGTAGTAATTAGTAATGGACTACTTTTTTAATAACTCCCCAACACTTGTAGGCAATATTTCATAATTAGAGATTGAGCATGTTGTGTCATCTTAATTTATTTTTAAGTGTCTTTTGTTTGGGATCTTTTTAAATTATAATGAATGAACTAATGAAAAATGATGTTTAATGATAATAAATTATAAGTGTTTTCAGTGAAAATAAAGTCATGTCATCTCTTCCTAAACTGACTGAGTTGCTTGAAATCATAAAAAAAAAAAAAAAGCAAAAAACACATCTGAATTTTATTTGACCCTGTCATGGTTATTTTACTCACTGGGGTCTTGGTTCTGGATTGTTTGTGGAGCTGTTTTGTGAGCATGACTGTTTTACAAAGTGCTGCACAAAGTTCATTCAGCTTTTTTTCAACTCAGTTTGTTTTCTATGAAGCAATATTTCAAGCCTGCATTTGTGAAATCTGTTGATATTAGGAATCTTTTTCACCTATTTGAGAGCCAACAGTGACCGATGGCGAGAAGCATCAGAATATGTTTGAGTGAGTTAAATGAGCCAAAAGTACCCCTGCATAAGACTGCTCTTCTGCTCAGGTGTGCTGATATAAGCATAATCTTGTGTATATATATAAGATGCTCATTCAGCATTTGCTTGAAGGGACAGACTGGTCACCTGGAGAACCAAGCTGGATTTATAGGCTGAATAGGGTTCACATACATTTTCTAAAGATTTCTCTTTCTCTCCCTCTCTATCTCCCTGCCCCTCCTTCCCTCCATCAGTACGACCCCGGGACTTCACTTTTATAAAATAAGATAAGATAATCCTTTATTAGTCCCACAGTGGGGAAATTCTTATACACTTGTAAGAATATCTTATATATTCATTCTTATACACAGGTACTGATTTTTAGTACTGACTTTATCTATGCCCTCTATGTGTCAGACTGGGGTTCAGTACTGACCAGGCAAGCAGGTCACTCTGTAGCAGTAAGAGTTCTTGTGTAAAACTATTACCACACTATTGTCCGACCTCTCTAACAGAGGTGTAAACTCTACACTGCTCTGAATAAGACTGTTACACACTATAGATGTAATTCCCTGATCTGCACATGTTGGTGTTCTCCTGCTGTAACACACACACTCTAACCCTTGTGGGAAATCCTGACTCCAGACCCGGTCCTTGGAGGAATCACTGTCTCCGTGATTAGCTTGTTTTTTCGGCTTTTTATCACTTTCTAGCGCTTTTTGTCGTAACTGCTTTTAGATTGTGTTTACAGTCCACAGGTCTATCAAAAATGGCATGTTCAGTCTAGACCCTTTTTCCTGCACTAGTGATAATGATAGTGTTTGCACTAAATGTGAGCTAAGGCTGAAGCTAGCCCACCGGAACTAGCAAACAGGAGATGGATAGTTACTCATGTAGGGGCCAATGATATTCGTCTGCGGCAGTCAGAAGTTACTAAGGATAATATTAAAGAGGTGGTTAAACTGGTCCAGATGATGTCCGATGCCGTAATTTGCTCTGGTCCCATCCCAATGAGGCGCAGCGCTGAGTCCTACAGCCGACTCACAGCGCTGAACCAAGGTCCAAGTGGTGTTCCGAAAATCATGTGGGCTTCATAGTGTTAAATTCTCTCATTCTAACGATAACAGCAGCACCTCAGACCTAAAGCTCGGTCTACTTAATATTAGATCATTATCCTCGAAAGCAGTGATTGTAAATGAAATTATATGTGATCAGAAACTAGACGTTTTCTGCCTCACTGAAACCTGGATTAGACCTGATCAATATATAGCACTAAATGAAATATGTACATAGCCCTAGATTATCAGGCAGAGGAGGTGGAGTATGCATAATCTACCAGAATACACTAGATATTATTCACAAACACTGAAACACCTTCACTTCTTTTGAGATTCTCTACATCAATATATCAAATCCAACCACAAATAAAAATACATTCACACTGATTAATATTTATAGGCCTCCAGGGCCCTATTCTGAATTTTTAAAAGAATTTAGTGATTTTGCTGCAGACTTGGCAGTGTGCAGCGACAAAGTTATAATAGTAGGAGACTTTAATATTCACTTTGAAAAAGCAGACGATCCATTAACAAAGGCATTTGTATCAATTTTAGATTCTGTTGGCATCACACAAAACATAACTGGACCCACACATTACTGTAACCATACCCTAGATTTAGTCCTGACCCTGGGTGTTAGCATTGATGATCAATATTCTACCTCAGAGCTCAGTAATATCAGATCATTATCTAATCTCCTTTGAGCTACATCTTAGGCAAAATGTAACTTCGTCCCTCCAACACTGTCTAAAGCGCACAATAACCCCAATGACCGCTGTACAGTTTACTGAAAACCTCCCAGACCTATTGACCTTAGCTTACACTCCGTCAGACCAAACGGAGCTCGTTAAATTAACAAACGATCTAGAGAATACCCTCCGATCAACCTTAGACAAAGTAGCACCGTTCAAAAATAAAATGATGAGGCAAAAAAGGCTCGCACCGTGGTACAGTGATCATACTCGTACCTTAAAACAAACAAGAAACTAGAGTGTAAATGGTGGACGACCAAACTAGAGGTGTTCCACTCTGCGTGGAGGGACAGCCTTAGTCAATATAGAAAGGCACTCATTAAAGCTCGCTCAGTGTATCTGGCCTCACTGATCGAGAAAAACAAAAACAATCCCAGAGTTCTTTTTAATGAGATCTCTAAACTTACTAAAAGCCAGGCAGATACTCAACCCCAGATTCCAACATCTTTAACCAGTACCTTCTCCGAGTAAATGGCCACCCAGCCTGACCTGCTGGAAGATTGCCCGCTGAGGTCCCCTCTACCTGCGTCAGACCAGCTGCCACCTACCAGTCCGGCCAGCGGGCCCCCCCACCCGCCACCATCCATGGCGGACCGGCGGCTCTCCCGCCTGCCGCTGCTGCCTGTTTGGTGGCCGTGTTGAAACCTAGATGGACTCGTGGCTGTCTGCCACTATTAATATCACCACTATTAACTATCTGTTGTATCTAGTTTGGTAATTTTTATCATTACTGTTTAAATAGTTCTGACCAGAGGAGGATGGGTCGGGTCCCCCTTGTGAGTCTGGGTTCCTCCCAAGGTTTCTTCCTCCAGCTCTGAGGGAGTTTTTCCTTGCCACTGTCGCCCTTGGCTTGCTCACGGGGGTCTTTGATTCTTTATGTTTTCTTCTTTCTTCTCTGTCTATGTCCTTTATTAAGTACTAATTATGTAAAGCTGCTTTGTGACGACAACAGTTGTAAAAAGCACTATACAAATAAATCTGACTTGACTGACTTGACTTGACACGCCAACTCAGGAAGTGTTTGATAATTAACTGATTAGTTAGATTAGATGTTTTAGAGCAGATTAAACAACATGCACATGCATAACAAGTTCTCCAGAACTAGAACTGAGAACCACTGCATTACAACTAAAGATCTCATCTCCTCTGTAGTGAAGTGATAGTGAGGTTAATGAAGACTGGAGAGATGATCACACTCACCTGATACAGTCAGTGTAACAGCAGGACTGGTGTATGAGTAGCCTGAGGTTCCTGTCACTGCTCCTTTGCAGGTGTATTCACCACTGTGAGAGTGTGTAACAGAGATGAGACTGAACTCCTGTGTTCTGGATGTAGAAACTAGATAATAATCATTTTCCCAGATGTATGTCCACTGTCTGACTTCTCCTCCTATGACACATCTGAGAGTGACAGTCTCTCCACTGAACGCTGGATTAGGTGTGATGGTTACTGCAGGTGTTGGTTTCACTGTGTAAAGGAAATGAATGTAGAGAATAAATGATTGTAATGAAGGTGTTTTCATGTCTGTGTGGATTATAAAGAATGATTTAAACAGTAGTCAACAGAACACACCTCCACTCTTCTGTCTGTTAGGAGCACAGATAATGTCTGACTCTAGAAAAAGACTGAAACTCATCATTTTATTCAATTTATTTATTTAATTTATTTATTCTCAATTCTAGAAGTATTAGTACTATGGTGGTAATTTGTTGGGTAAAATCTACCTATAAAACAAAGATTTTGAATAAACTCTATTCTCTTTCTCCAGCAGTTCTTGATCTCTTAATAACAATATCATGCTCTCAGCAAAGTACATTACCTCATTTATTAATTATTTTATTTTAGTCAATTCTTATTAATAACATAACTGAGTGATAATTTTAGGCTCATTCAGCATCTGATTGCAGGGATGGACTTGTCACCTGGAGAACCAAGCTTTTTTTGCTGAGTATTTCATCCTACAGTTTTTAAGATAGTGACACCATTTCACCTCCAGATGGTTCGGGCTGATTGTGTGATGTGGGGACTGTGTTCAGGTTTTTGGTCGGATGCACGGTTCCAGTGTAGCAACAGATCTTTTCCTTATAGGAATGCATGAAAAATGTGTCCAAAAACTTTTAACCAAGAATTAAAACTTGTACAGATCACATTTTTCGAGCTACTAACACCAAATTTGACAAAACCTCATAACTAACAGCGTGGTTTTATGCTTTTTTACCGAAACATCGTACAGTTTTCGTTAAATTATCATAGATTTTTTCTTCATATGAATGAAGGGCAGAATGTTCAAAAAGGTGACACTGATGATACCTCTCCCTCACACCAGCTTAGAGAAAGCTTGCAGCACTCATTCTCTTCCTTGCTCTCCACCACTGTCTGTGCATGGAGGAGCTTTTAGCACCCCATATTTTCACCAAAAGTTTGAGGACATATTAGCTGAACGTGGTGGATGAGGTTTTGGACCAACTATCTTATTTTGGCATCCCACATTTTACCACACACTATTACTATAGCAAAACTTTAGCAATCACTTTGCAACACCTATACCATAGCAACACCTCAGCAACCACCTAATCACAGCTCAGCAACCAACAGCTGTACTATGACAACCCCCTGGGATACCATAGCCACCAGTGAAAAACAGCTTCAGCTGTGCAACCATTCTGCATTTCCTTCTGGATTTATTTCTTCTAGTTAATCTTGTTGTTCTGTTATTTGTGGTGCTATCCTGTGTTAACCAGAGCAACCATATCACAACATTTCTGCAGGATCTGCAGTCTCTAATTATTACATTACATCCATAACTGAGAGTAAAAGGTGAAAGTAGGAGAAAGAAAACAAGGGTTTGGTTGGATGAAATTCTAGAAACTATTGATGCTCATTGTGTCCTTCTGGTATACATGTATGTGTGGATGAGAGAATACAGAGAGAATGAAAAAGAGAGTGCTGTATCAGTGTGTGTGGACGTGTGACTATTGATTTGCATATTTTTCACTTCACATTTTTAAGATGAAAAAGTTATTAATAATTTTATTAACATTTTATTAATTTGAGATCAGATTTGAGGCCAATGTTTAAACATAACATAATGGATGCTCTGATGACAATGTGCATCTCACCAGTTTTCACTCTCAGAACAGACACAAAGTTCAGCTCCTTACTGCCCCATCAGAGCTACTGACCAATACAGTTTTAATCAGTTTATGTGAGTAATAATTTACACCTGGTATTAGTGGTGTTTTTTTCTACAGTTTTTATCAGAACCAAACTATGAGAAGCTGCAGCTCGAATGTGGCAGACAGTCCATATCTTAGCATGTATCTATTCAGTGTTTTCATAAACCAAAAACAAAATTGTGAACATGAGAAAGAATGACATCACAGTTTTTTTGCATCTTTTACACGCCTCTTATTGCGTGAAATTAAATATTAAGTTGAGGGTGCCAATAATTTTGTCCGGCTCATTTTTGAAGTTTTACTTTGTTGTGTTGTTCCAATAAAAACAAAGGAAATTAACGTGTGTATAACAAAACAGGGATGCCAACACTTTTGGCCAAGATAGTATGAAGCACATTTCTGGTAGAATGACCCCTGTGATAATGACCGATAGGCCGACCACATCACAGATGAAACTACACTTTGTGGGTGTCGTACTCACTGCAGGTAAGTTAGATTTAATTTGCTTTAATAATTCTTTTATTTTTACTCCTGTATGTGGTATAACTCCAACTTTTAGTGTGGTGAGTTGAGTCTACGAGCTAGCGCAGATGGGTTAATTTGAGTTCACCACCAGATGACAGTATTTAATGAGTCCATTTCTATAGTTTGTATAAAATCTCCTTTAAATAAAAGGAGTGAAGTTCCACTGTACGATCACTATATTTACAGTAGTGTTACTAGATCTGATTATAGATGATAGTATTTGCTTACTGATCTACTTTGATTTGTTGTAAAACGAGTGTAGTTCTAGTCTGGCTTCACTATCATGCCTGTGAAGACCTCTAGTTCAGAGCCTGTGGGATCTTTCCAGATGCACATTGCTAAACTAACTTAGAGACATGTTGCTGACAGCAGAGTTGCTAGGCTAGTGTTACAGTGATGGGTGTTCACACACTTTACTGATTCACTGGTGAAGACAGCACTGCTTCTACAGTCAGTGTAGCTTTGGGTGGGATCAGAGATGAGGGGAGAAAATAGTGCATGCAATGTAATACTGAGTGACACAAGGTCTCTCAGCTAAGCTAAGGTCTCTCTCTCTCGCTCGCTCGCTCGCTCGCTCTCGCTCTCACGCGTGCGTTTGTAAAAGTGTTTCACAGCTTGTAAAAAGATTTTTTGTAATTTTTTTTGCTCTTCCCAGCCACCGTAATTAGCCAATCAAATTGGATGAGCAATTGGACCAACCATGTACCATAGCAACCACCTAGCAATGACTAGCTAAACCACAGCAACACCTTAGCAGCCACCAAGCAACACCACTGCTGAGCTGCAATCATTCCCAGGTTCTGCAGGAACTGAGCTCTCTGCTTATTATTATTCCTCCTGATTTTTATCCGGGTTCACTCAGACTGCAAGTTTCACAGAAAACTGAGAAATGTTGAATATTTGCTCAATTAGACTCTGAGTATGGGTTGACTTTCACTAATATGTCTGTGCAGTCCTCTTAGATGCTAACTTAGCTAACTTAATGGACACAGTAGGGATGATCTCTACCCCACAGTTACGTGATTCAGTGCTTTATCTTTATTTCTAAACTGTACGATTTCACACACGATCCGTTTACCTACAGGACTGAACCTCACAAAATAAAACACTATTAAACCACTATTTATTTCATTTTCTTTCTTCAGCATCAGAAAATACTAACATCAGCTGTTCAGCTTCACCTGCAGGGGGCTCCAAAGTCTAATGTTGTCTAGATTCTCTAAAACAGTAAGAGAAAGTTGAGAGTCATCAGTTTTTTTTAATTGAAGTCAGTCTGTTATTTTATTGAGACAGTGGTCATCGTTTGGTTTAGCTGATTAATAGAGCTGGGTGTCAGCAGTGAAAGTCAGTACCATGCTAATGGATTATTTTGCTCAGCGGCAGTCTATAAAGAGTAAGTAGTAATGGACACAGGATTGACCCTTGTGGAATACCAGATTTTACTTTTGTGTGATGAGAGCATTCATTATTTACATAAACACATTAGCAGTGATCAGTCAAATAGGATCTAAACCAAGTGAGGGCAGATCCTTTGTGAAACAAGTAGATAATTTGTGACTCTTAGTAAAGCGGTTTCAGTGCTGTGGGTCTAACTCCAGACTGAAAGACCTAATTAATGCTACTGTTGAGGAAGTTGGTTCACCTGCTGAAACACTTTCTAGGATCTTGGCTATGAAGTGGAGATTTAATATTGGCCTATAATTACAAAGTTCACAAGGGTCAAGATTTGGCTTGTTTTTACAATGATAATCGCAAATCTTTTAATTAACTAATTTACTCTGGCCAGTACTGGTTAAATGACAAGTGAATGAATCAAGGGAATCAAGTGATCGTATGATTGAACTGTAATAATTGCAGCTTCTGTACAGTGAGAGTAGTTTTATCTTCAAACTCATTGTGATTTATTTTCTTTGTCATTAAACTACATTTTACTGGTCAGTTGATATTTAAAAAATCAATTTAGGTACATTTGCATAGGCCCCTCCCCTATTTCTGTACCTCAACAGTGCTGCACACTAAAATGCATATTCATGGTGTCCTGTGGAGTCCTTGAGTGCACAACAAAAAAAGACTTCTGTGATGAATTAGCAAAATGCATTAAACCATTACAGCAGTGGCCTGGTAGTGGTAATGAGTGCTGTGCTAGTGTGAGTGTGTTACACAACAGTGTTACTGGAGTATTCATACACTGTGTACACTTACTAGCCAGCACATTGGTAACCTTGTAGGTGCACAGTTGGAGACTATAGCACTATTGCAGACTTCATCATTCCTCCTCATTAAAGACACCTGATTCAACTCATCAGCTAATCAGCACAGCCTACATTAAATGAGCTCAGAGAATTCAACCAGGGACAGCACTGACCACTGCAGAGCCGTGGACTGGAAGACACACAGTAACCTGTCTGCTCTCACCCTTCATCTGAGTTTCTGAACAGAAGGCCACTGTTGCCTGGGTATTTGTGGTTAGTAGACTAGTCTTACCCCAGCAGGGACACTGATGGGTGTAGAAACACACAGCTGTCTCTGATACATTTATACAAGTACCACACACACACACTACCAGGTCAGTCCTTATTGAGAATGGATACAACCTCTATGGTATCCCTTCCCTTGTTGGATGCGGTAGAGAGGGCTGTTATGTTGTACAGCAACAGATGGGCTACAGACTTTAATTGTAAACCTACTCATTGCAAAGTGGGGTGATTGCTCTGTGCGGTTCATTTGAAGTACGAACACAATTCAAACCAAAGGTCTCTAAATGAACCAGACAGAGTTGAGTTTGATGTCACATTTGTCACAGATCTTATTTTACTATTTTTTTTCTCAATTTATTTTTGTTCTTTTTTATTTTTCATTTTTCTGCTCTCCGATGTCGACCGGAGGAGGATGAGTTTCCTTTTTTGAGTCTCAGTTCCTCTCAAGGATTCTTCCTCTCGATCTGAGGGAATTGTTTCTAACTGACTGATTCTCCCTCTGTTTTACATCTAAGAGTGACAGAGATGAATATTGCTTTCCTGTCAGGATTTACTTCAAATGTAACCTTTGACTTATCTGTAAAAACCCAACAACAAACAATTGAACACTTCTGATTTTACTGATTTGTCACAGACATTCATTCAGTGTAAGACATTAGAGGTAAATGTAAAAAAAATGGACCAGTGTAGATCAGTGTAATTGAAAAACGTAAATATCTAAATGATTTACCTTGAGTATGTCCATGGTGGATGAGTGCGGCCAGCACTAGAGACAGAAACAGAGGAAATGATGCATTAATATGAAATATTATTCAATCACAGGTAGAACTAATGAACCTGAAAGTGCCTCCACAGCTGAAACTGAGAAATCAGCTCATGTCAGAGATAGTCAGTCTGTCCTACACACACCCTCCTGATCTCCACACAGTTACTGAATCAACAGTGATTCAATTTGCACATAATTACTACATGATTTAAATAGTCAAGTCCATAAGTATTTGGACAGTGACACAGTATTTGTAAATATATCTTTCTACACCACTACAATGGATTTAAAATAAAGAAATCAGTTCAGCTTAAATTCAGGAGGATATTGCATCAACTCTTAAGAAATTACACTCATTGTGTTCACAGTCCCTACCTTTTTACAGGCTCAAGAGTAATTGGACAGTGGACTGGTAAGTGTTTTTAGGAAGGTGTGGCCTGTTTCCTCATCATTTCATAAGAGAACAAAGAGATAAAAGGTCACATCTTGACTGCTTTATTTTAAGGCAAGTCACGACAGGTGAATTGGGTAAAAAATAATATGAATTGAACTAATATAGCTTGATTACATAAGACAATTACATTTTCTGATATTTTCTGTTTTGAAAATTTGTCAAAATAAAAAACATCAGAAAATAGACGGGGATGAAATGTGTTGTAGGTAAGATTTCTGGCTTAGAGTGTTGAAAAAACTGAGAAAACAGTTTCAGTACAACGTCAAATAAACTGGGTTATTTTTGGGATATTGGGATATTCCAATAGTTTGATCTCAATTTGGAAAGACAGCTTTCAGAGACAGTGAATCTTTCACATGTAAAGATCTTCAAAAACAGTTTGAGGGGCAGTGGTGGCTGAGGGGCAGTGGTGGCTCAGCGGTTAGAGCTCCGGGATATCGATAACAGGGTTGTGGGTTCGATTCCCGGGCTCGGCAAGCTGCCACTGTTGGGCCCTTGAGCAAGGCCCTTTACCCTCTCTGCTCCCCGGGCGCTGGAGTTGGCTGCCCACCGCTCTGGGTGTGTGTGTGTACTCACTGCCCCTAACACATGTGTGTGTGTGTGTGTGTGTTCACTACCAGATGGGTTAAATGCGGAGGACACATTTCGCTGTACGGTCCACACTGTACAGTGACAAATACTTGCACCTTTACCTTAGATTAGAGCGGTTTATTAACTATTGACTAATTTATACATATTTAATATTGTTAAAGTATATTTGCATGTATGTTTATATCTTTTCTGTTGTCATGTAGGATGTAGTCTCTTTGCTTATGTGCTGCTGTCTCAATGTCACTACCCTGATTAAATAAAGCTTTTAATGATTGGTCAATGAAACAAAGGAAATGACCTTATTTGGATCTGATAACATTCATATCATACAACAGTACATGTCAACATGGTGCAGATAACAGAGGTGGTTTTGCATGTTGTGTTAGAATGCTAACGTTCGTGATTTTAGAAGAAATCTACAGACACAAACTAACTGCAGAAAAAGAAACACCTAAATAAGAATCTTTGACATTTTCTTTCCAGTATATGATAAATCTGTTTTCACCTGCTGTGTCTCGTTATAAATCCACTGATGTTCACAGAGGGAAATATGAAAAAAGCAAACTGTCGATGTCCACATGCTTTAATTAACAGGCTAGAAACAAATCTTTTTACCAATTTTAGATTATGGGGATATTTTATATAGACATGCCCCAAAGACAGCACTACACTAACTGAATTCTGTTCATCATTTTGTATCAAGATTTAGAACGTGCTAGATATTGAACTCATCACTGCAAAAGTGTTTGGGATCCACTTTCAGTACAATGTCAAATAAACTGGGTTATTTTGTGTACAAAGAGATAATTGGGCATCTTCCTTCATATTTGTCTGATTTCATCAACAAACAGGTCTTTGTATAAATTATGTTCAAATATCTTCCAGCGGATTGGTCTGAATTTTATACTTATGGACTTGACTCCTTATTTTGTAAACACAATTATTTCCAAAGGTAATTAAACGGACAGACAAACTATACTGCACTCTTTAACATAAAGGTGCTACAAAGGGTCATTTTACTGATTCCATAGAAGACCCTCTTAGGTCCATAAAGAACCATGTTTGTAACTGAGATGTTTGAGTGTAAAGAACCTTTAAAAGTTTAAAAGGTCTTCACATTATGTAAAGTTTCTTTACCAATTTACATATTCTTCACACTCACAGAGCTCTTTTACAGACAGTGTTTATTAAGCAACCAGAATTCGTTGGTCCTTCATCCATTCATACCTAATTCATCTGGTAATGATGTACACATACGTTTCACAGCCCATCTACAACAGCACTAATCACCTCCACTGTCACAAACACATGATAAGAGTGCAGAAAACACTGCAATAACATTCACTAGTGTTGAAGAACCTACAAACCACACACTTATCAAAGCACCACTGAACAGATAACATCACACAGCAGCTTTCACACTCAGCACAACAGTACAACACAATCTCTCACCTCACAGCAGTGTACAGAGTAATGAGAGCTGCACAAGGTTTAATATTTACTGAGGAAACAGATGGAGAGAAATGTGGAAACACCACAGGAAGAAAAGCAGCGATCGTTCACTTTATAATCTTACAGAAATCTTCTATCTTCTACTGTCGGGTTTTGTGGTCTCCATATTGACTTTTTTAAGCCACTCTGGATAAGAGCATCTGCTAAATGCCTTAAATGTAAATGTATCTTTACTCAGAAAACCTCATACCAATACAGAGAGGATTCTCATATTTTAATAAAGCAGCTGAAACTCTGAACTCTCTGATTCAGCTTGAAGGAAAAGCCTGTAAATTTGCTGAGCTTCATTCAGTTACTTAGTCACACAGACCTGATGATCAGAGCCCTCAGACTGTGTATTAACCCCTTCATACAGCAGCACTCACTCTAATGAAGACAGAGAGAGAAGATTTACTCACAGAGTATCACAGAGAGTGGACTGAGCTCCATACTGTCCCAGTACTGACTGACTGAAGTACGCTCTGTTTTATACAGGCATCACTTCCTGTGTTCTCATGATCAAAGCACATGAGAGAGAGAGAGAGAGAGAGAGAGAGAGAGAGAGAGAGAGAGAGAGAGAGAGAATGTGATTTTACTAGTTAATCTATTTTTGGACACAGTTTTCTATGGGATGAACTTCACTTTACCTAAAGTTGTCCTGACTGTATTTAACTTTGCAGAGATGAATAATAAAAGTTCAGTAAATGAAAGAAACAAACTGTGAATTTCAAACGCTGTTGTTCCTCCTTCAAAACCAGCCAATATAAGCTTCTTGTGTTCTTTTCACGAGCCCCCCATGAAAGGAAAAGCTGCATGCTTCATTCAGAGGCAAATAAATAGATGTGTAACACAGCATCTGAGCATTTTTTACCCCAACCTAATTCACACACTTACTATTTATACATCACACAATCCAACATACTCAATAATGCAGTCTTATAAGCCTTTAAAATACCTTCAATCAACTGGTCAGTGACAGAAACCTTACTGATACATCGAGGTTTATCACATTATCAGTACTGATCCATATATACTTCATCTATCTTCATGTGCAGTGTGTTTAAACACAGCTATCTAGAACCCTAGCATGTGTACAAGTATGGTGGCAGGTTAACAAAAGGAAGTCCTGAGAGAACTTCATCTGTTTCTGTATTTGATACTAAACAATGTCGCTGTTGCTAATGTTGCAGATGTTGGTCAGATGTGAAGTGATTAACATGCAGGCCGTCAGTAAACAGGGCTTACCTGGTTTAGTTTATGGGGTTAAAGTGTGAACAGATGAACAGTTTTTCTCTTAGTGGGAGGTAAAGGTATGAAGTGAGACTCTTTCATCAGACTGATCTCCCTCAATGGATGGAAGTTCCACCCTGTATGTACAGTTTAATGCACACTGTATGTCTTTATCAGTTATTTCTAGCACGACCCCATGTCCTCTTTTTCAAGAACATAAGAAATGGAAGAGTAAGAAATGTGTCCAGACAGGATTTCTTTGCATAAAATGTCATTCTCACTACCAAGACTGGTCTACATGTAGGCCTACCTGCATCTACACACATCCTTTGGTCAACCTGCTTCTCAAAACAGTCAAGTTAACACAAAACACAAATCCACCAAGTGGACCAAACATTTTGAAGGGTCCAGAAGCACTGAGTGTTCAGTGGAATGGTGGATATTTTATAGCAACTTTTTAAATGTATTTTAGTTATGTATTTCAATTCAGTTTCAGTTTCAGATTCAGACCAACAAATGTGGTCACAAAGCACTTTACAGAGATCCAGATCCATGCCTCTTATAAGCTAGCACCACAGTGGAGGTGGTAGCAACAATGGCAAGGAAAAACTCCCTGATACTAAGAGGAAGAAACCTTGGGAGAAACCAAGACTCAGTCTGAGGAACCCATCTGCCTTAGGTCGACCTGCACAGCACAAACAAACAAACAAATAACATTACACAAAGACCTAGACAGATAGATAATGTATTGTTGTTATTATTTTTGTATCAGTATGACAATAATAACATTGTCATGTAAAATGGGGGAAATATAAGAAAAAAATATAAGAATATTAAGGCTGTTTATTAATTTTGGTAAATGAGTGAATGTACATGTATTAATGCTCATTAACATCACTGCCTGCTGTCATAAGTATTTAACACCTCCTATCCTCTCTCTCTCTCACACACACTGCCACGGGCCTTAGGCCCACAACTTAGGCCTACTTGAAGCCTCCTAACCATAAGGGCCTCTTCTGTTTCATTTCTATCCAGCTTATTTATAACTGTAACAGAACCCTAAATAAAAGATCTAGCTTAGCTGTGACCTCCTGTCTATTATCCCCATAGTATTCTCTGCACCACTGGGTTTCAGTTCCTCATTAGTTCCTTCCATCTAAAAAGCTTCTCTTTTTCCCCTTAGATGCCCCAGATGCTGTGTGTGCTGGGTTTGGATTTAACTGATAGAGACCATAAAAAATTATATTTATAGTCTTTGACTGTGTGACCAGCAAGAATGATAGTTTTCTTTCCACAGCATTGAGCTTTGTTCTCTAGAGTGATGGTGCTAATTTGGGGATGAGGTGGTGATTCATGCTGCAAAATGTAGTAGAAAGCCTTCCCTGGACAGCAGAGACAATTACTCCAACAAAAGCAGGATGTCCCAATACTTTTGTCCATGTAGTGTAATCAAACAAACAATCTGAAGAAATGTCTTTTTTAAAGCATTTGTAAAATATAATTAATAGAAAGCCAGTTTTGGGAGGGAAAACTTAAGACACTATGTGTCCTAATAGCTGGTATGTCCCCACTTGCCTGAAATAGACATAATAATATAACCGTCTGCCCGTCTCTGAAAATCAACTGTGAGGAAGAGTTTCCCATTCCTCCGTGCAGAATTCTTTCAGGTGTGTGACGTTGCAGCTTTAGTTTTTGTGCAGATGGTCTCATATTTTCCTCAAGCACCCTCTGATACAATGAAGATTTCATAGTGGATTCTATGATGGAGAGCTTGCATGGCATGCATGGTGCACAAGTACAGACTGACACCAAGACTTCAGTGGTCTATTTTGAGAAGATTGTTTCGTATGATAAGGATATTCTTACTTACTCCAAAACTGTCAAGGAAAGTCTGATAGACGTGAATATGTGTGCACAACTGTGCATTAGGGTGTTTCTGATACTGTGAAGAGATAAGCAGGGCCTTTTAGCACAGTTTCCTTTGGTCAAACCAGCACATCTGAGGCAGAACAGATGAAAACCACAAGTTCTCAGTCCTTATAGGAAGTTTAGACTCAGACTGAAAGAATTCATAGAAGAGGAAAAAAAAGACACAAGAACATTACCAGAAATGATATTAAGCAGAATATTAACCAGTGGGCCAGTGTCTAATTTTGGTAGGACTGTATGGTCTGATTCTGAGCTCTACCCAACCATGTAAAGTAAACATCACATGTCTGTTAAAAAGCTGAAGATAAAAAAAGAGTATGGCTTCTACAGCAGGATGATGATCCTAAACACACCTCAAAATCCACACTGGACTACCTCAGGAGACACAAGCTGAAGAATTAGCATGGCTCTCACAGTCCCCTGACCTACAGTCTGTGGATAGACTTCAAAAGAGCAGCAAGACGACCTAAGAGTCTCACAGAACTTGAAGCCTGACAGGAAGCTCCAAACAGGAGTTAAAAGACTCTCTGCTGCTGCAACAAGAGTTTACAAGCTGTGGTACTTGACAAAGAGGATGTTACTAAGCACTGATCATGTGGGGTTCCCAGACTGCTCCTGTTTTCTTATTTCATAACTGAAATGCAAATAAAATAATTATTTTTTTTATTAATTAAAAGTGTTGTTTTTTAATCAGAATAATTTTTATTTGCTTAATTATTTACAGTAGCATGAATTTTGACCAGAGGTTCTGAAACTTCTGCATGCCACTGTGTAAGTGTATTTATAAATACACAGTATATGTGTGTGTGTGAGCGCACACATGTCCATGCCTGTGAAGGGGGAAGGAAATTGGTCGGCGTGGTTTTCTGGTCAGTGGTGTCAGGGCACAGAAGTTTCTAATTCTCATGAGCTATTAGCCATACTGACCCAAAGTAAACAAAATAAGGCTTAAAAATTTCACGTAATGTGTGATGAATCAAAAATGTTTCATTAAATTATGATCAAAAATTAACTAAGATATCTTTTATGCACTAGTACATAATCAATCTTATCTGTAAAGGCCGGTGTGGCTGCAGGTTTTCAATTCAGCCAAGCAGGAGCCCACCCTGTATAACTAACCAGCTGTGTAACGACTGAGACTAGTTGATTAAACAGGTAAACTCAGGTGTGCTTCTGCTTTACTGGAATGAAGACCAGCAGCCACACTGACCGACCCTTAGTAGATAAGATTGACCCCTGCACTATAATTTCCAGAAATTCTCTGATGTAGACATTCTCTATTTGGCTTGTTTGCAAAGATCAGATGTAGAATAGATGTAGAAGTGAATCCACAAAGTAAAACAAGCCACAGTAGAATAGACTTAGCTACACCAGTGAACATTCAGGCCTTCTGCTTTTAGGTCACATGCTGCAGTGGTGGCTGAGCGGTTAGAGCACTGGGCTATTGGTGACAGGGTTGTGGGTTCCATGCCTAGACTCTGCAAACTGCCACTGCCCTTGAGCAAGACCTTTAACCCTTTATGCTCCCCAGACGTCGCAGCATTGGCTTATCTTGGCATGTGTAACCACTCTCACTGTATGTGTGTTCACAGTATGGATGGGTTAAAGGTGGAGGCCCAACTCTATCTGCATCCAACACAAAGGGTGAATATGTTCGTCTCTGTCTTTAGGCTGTAGTGGAGTTCAGAGTCTCCATCTGCTGGTCAGAGACTAAAATGCAGCTGAATATTTTGTTGATCTCTAATTTCCTCTAATCTCCTTTCTTTAAGACACACAGCCAGTTAACAATAGGAACTTTATAAGTGTGATATAAATATGAATATACATAAATATTATTATGCATATATAAATAATATACATATGTGAAACATTACACTCCAGTGACATTCACTGGTCACATCATGTCACCTTAATGACCGTAGCTTTAGTTTATCAGTATAAAATGTTGTTTTATCTGTTATCATCTCTCCAAATGGAACAAATCTCTCCAAATTATTCAAACTTCCTCACTAAAACAAGGAGAAAACAAACAAATAAAACAAGGCCCTTTTCACCCCACTGAGAGAACTTCTATACAGGAGCATGAAGCTATTGCCCACCTTTAAGACAGAATTGACACCATTTACACAAATACTGTTTACCACCAACTGAGCTCTAACAGATATGAATGAATTATTAATGAAATATTAATGACTACAATGTAACTGAGCAAAATATTCCTCTAATAGACTTGAGAAAGTACAAACCCATCCAAATTTACTTTGAGCACATTGAACATTAAATAGCTGTATCTAGTTACTGCCCCCTGCTGGTGTATTTTAAGGTTACACTGGATTGTGAACTCCAACACTAATAAAGACAGAAACACTCTATAATTCACTATAATATATCTATTATATCTATATATCTAACATAATCACTGAATAAGACTTAATGTTCCAGTAGAACATTAAGCAGTAGTAGTTCACTGCTAAAGAAAGGAAGGAGTTCAGCAGCCATAACACTGTTTCAGTAATTCCTTCTTGAGGATTTAACAAGTTCAGCTTTCTTCATGAACCTACAACAGAAAACATTTATAGATTATTTTAAATTCCTTTTTTTAATTTTAGGTTCATTCAAATAAAGCATTCTCTCAGCCCTACAGCCACTCTCACACCCATAGATCCACAACCTAAGACATAAAGGGACATTACTTCAATGAAAACACTTTATTTACTGGAGTTTTACTGTAAGAGTCAAATAATCTGAAATGGTCTCTCTCTGGTTTCTCTCTCTCCAGCTCTGTGGTGACTCTCCTTTCTCTGGAACAGTGCAGTTCAACACACTCACAGTTTGTGAGAAGGGTGGGTGGGGTCATCCACAATGCTGGTTACTTTGCGGATGCAGCGGGTGGTGTTGATGTGTTTTATCTTAATAACACCCGATGCAACTAATAAAACCCTTGATTTGTAAATGTGTGCTTATATGAGGGTTTCTAAAGGGATTTAATTATTCTAAAATAATATAATATAATACATTATATATATAATAATAATATTATTATTATTATTATTATTATTATTATTAGGCACTGTGACCCTCACCATGATCTCACCAATCACTGTGACCCTGACCTTGATGGATGAGATTAAAGTGTAATTAAATAAATATTTTGTTTCTATTTATTATTTTTATTGGTAATTACTGTTAAACGATTGTGCCAATTATATGCTTAATAAACAGCAAGAAGCTCTATTAAACACTCAGAGCATAACATTCATCTTTCAAAAACACAAAGAAGAAAAACAGAGCTGCAGTTTTGAAGTCTTTTATTTAAAGGTTCGGACGGTCAGTTTCAGTTTCAGTTTCAGTTTCAAAATATATTCCACTACAGATTACAAGGAATTTTAACAGAAAAATGGGTCTAAACCCCAAAAGAACAAGCTGAGGGGGAGTCCAAGAGGATCTGTGAGAATACTGGAAGGATGAATGGGAAGATAATGTCCTCACGGGCAGAACTGGAATCACTGAAGGTAGAGATGAACATTTTATAGAACTTTCAACTGGAAGCAGCAGGAGCTTCTTGACCTTCACAGGGTAAAGTGGGAATGGGTACAAGTGTATGAGCCAGAGTGAGGAGTGAAGATTACGGTTCAGAAAAAGGGGGGTCAGGTGGGTCAGGTCACATGATAGAAATACTTTCTTTAGAAGAATTTATCTTGAGCAGTTGTGGAAGTTATTATTCTTGATTTTCTTGGGGGTAAAGGAGGAGTTTTGTTGCTAAAAGTTGTGGGATCAGATTTAAGACGGAATTCAGAAATCCAGGTCTAAACCCCTAATGAGCAAGCCAAGGGCGACAGTGGCAAGGAAAAACTCCCTCAGGCGTGAGGAAGAAACCTTGAGAGGAACCAAGACTCAGTAGGGGAACCAGTCCTCCTCTGGCCGACACCGGATTGGACGGTTTGCCTTTGGAAATGTTGTTAAATATGGGAGCATGTCAGGACCTGTGGAGCACTTATGACTTACCAGCATAGTGCTACTACTGAGGTCCTGTTAGAAAGTAGTGAAAGCTGATGAATTTCACACAGAACTAAGTGGGAACTGATTATCTGAGAGACAAACAGTGATAAACTACACACTCTGATATTTTGCAGCTGTCATTTTAAAATTGTTAAAGAAACAGTTCTTATATGTGAATCCAGCTTTACTGCATACAGACTGCTGCTGAGGACGGGGATTCTCAATCAGTATTCTTTGCTGACCCAACCTTCCCAAAATTAGATCTACACGATTCTTGTGAACGAAATGCTCTTCATTGAAGATGATAAATTAACTAATTTTATAATGTAACCTGATTATTGTCTATTTTTAATGTAAATGTAGCAGAACACAATTAGGTCTTTTTATATTGGTGATGTAACACTGTTATAGTTTGTTACTGTAAAACCCTGTTTCAGGTTTACAGCTTAGACTGGTCTGATTTGAGGCTTGAAGACATTGGTAAAAGCTTTGGAAACGGCTGAAAATACCCTTGAAAGCATGTTACGAGGCTTTGTTGTGGGTGGAACAGAGGGTCCTGATTCAGACATAGTCTGAGAAACATCGTGTGTTAGGCTGGTGGGGTTCACTTTGTTTGACTTCTTATTAAAGCCAAAGCTGATCTTCATTTTTGGAAATCTCCTGCCCTTCTTCTTCTTGTTCTTCTTCTTCCTCTTCTCAGTTGTGGGTGATGAACCTGTGTAGCACCAATCACTTACCAGCATGGTGCTACTATCAAAGTCCATAGAAGAAAGATCCTGAATGCTGCTGTCGCAAAGATCATCAAGCACATCTCTCACAGTTGCACTTGCATCAATGCTAAAAGGCAGAAATTCCGATGGCAAATTGGGAATGTCATTAGCCATCCCAGATTCATTTTGGTTCCCAAGGAAATCAACAAGATCATCCAACAAGGTCTGAATAGTGTCTACACTTTCATCTTCTTCCTCTGACCTCTCATGAATGGTGCCATCCTCACTGATGTAGATTGCAATGACACTGTTACTGTCTCTCACTGCCCCAAGTGAGGAATTTGGTGTTTGAGAAAATATTGAACCCTCAGGCAGGCTGATAGGAGATCCATTATCAGCTGCTGGATTGGAGTCTGAGTTATGAACCTTATTAATGACTGAATTGAAGCAGGTCTTAAGTCTGTTCCGCACCGCCCTGAAAAGATCCAAGGGAGCATGTCTGACATCATCTGAATTGTGCTCAATCTGGAGTGAAGCCACTGAGTCTGAAATATCAGATGCTGCAGAATCCTGATGCTCAATGATTCTGACCTCTGCACCTGTCAGAACTGATGGTGATGAGTTATCTGAGGCTACTGTCCTGATAGCCTCTTGGATTGCTTCTTTGACAATCTGCTCAACAAAGTCACAAAGGAATTCTGACGGCTCTTTTGGTGACCTAGAAAAATGTGACAGAAATAAAAGTAAGAAATTATTATTGAAATGTCCTCATCTTTTCTTTTATAATGTTTGGAGAATGACATACACTGTATGGACAAAAGTATTGGGACACCTGCTTATGCAATGATTTTTTTTTTTTTTTTACAAAATCCTGAGTCTCCAGTGTCTAGGGAAGGAGTATTGCTGTGATGATTTGATCAGGATGCTGATCACCACCCCAACTCATCCCCAACTCACCCCAAAAGTATTTGATGGAGCACCATCATTCCAGAAAACACAGTTCTACTGCTCCACAGCTCAATGCTGAGGGGCTTTATGCCTCCCTAGCCCACACTTGACATAGGCATGATGCCAATAGGTTGATGTTTATCTGCTCCAGAGAGCCCTGTTCTATTGGCAATACTACTTACACTACTACAATGGGGACCCGACAAGCTTGTGTGTTTGTGTTTGTGTGCACAAATGCATCTATGTGAGCAATGAGTGCAACTTCAAGTATCTTTTCAGTAGTTTCACTCAACAATGGCCAATCCAGTGTTTCACACAACCATGGCCTAATATATCCATGATTATATTATCAATTAACTAAGTATTCTCAAACACTAGATGTCAGTGCTGAGCAGAACACATTAGATATTCAATAATATCTCACCTATATTTATCAGTGTGTATAAGAAATTAAACTCATAGAAATATAAAAGGGCCTAAACTAAACACAGATGGACATACCTTAGAGCTGAGTTGTCTGTGGTAATACTGGCATCAGAAGGGCTGCTTAACTCTTCTGTGCCAGTGGTCTGAATGAGAGTTGGTAGGTTACTCTCGAACCCGGACATTGTCACAGTCTTCACAATGTTTGTGCAAAGTTCAGCAAACTCTGATTTTGTGAACTGTTCAAACAAGACAAACACAGAGAAAATCTAACTTTACACTTCATCCTTATAAATCAGTACTTAGCAGATAGTCAGTTCTGAACTGAGCTCATAAATTCTCACAGGTCAAGATTATTAATTTAGATTGCTGTGTGAATTACAAATTAGTATTTCTTACAAATACATTATTTTCATTTTAAACTATTGGATAAGGATGTATTCTGACACAACAGAGAATAAAAAGTTGAAATATGTAGCTAGAATATTTAATTTGCTAATGAATATTAAATAAATGTTCTATATATTTATGTTCTGATCAAATTATACATTTACATGTTTTAAGCAAGTATTCTCCATCATTTATACAGTTAATTATAGCTAATGGTAAACCACAAACCAGCTAAGAATTATAGTCCAGCTGTTAGTAGACCATCAGTGATGGAATAATCATATCAGTGCAATAATATTTCTAGAGCTGATAATAATAATAATAATAATAATAATAATAATAATAATAATAAACTATGTTATTCACTGTAAAATAATGCTGTAGTTTGATTATCTTCTATATTAGAAGAATGTGGATTAATTAGTTCTACTAATAACAATAAGAAGTAGAGGAAGAAAAAAGGAGGAGGAGGAGTGTGTGTCCTACCTGTTCCGTGATGCTGATTGGTCTGAGCTCCAGAATGAACTTTTCCACTATTTATAGTCTGGAACCGCCCTCTGTGACGTCACAGGTTCCTTCCGAAGCGTCGTGACATAATTAGAATTCCGCTCATTGTGACGTCACTGGTTCTTACCGCGGCGTCTCAACCACAGAATCCACTCAGGATAAACAAGAGCTAGACTGTAGAAGCCCACAGTCCGACCAGCTCTTTATTTAGAGGATCAGATCAGCACTGGTGTTGAAGCAGCTCTGTCTCCAGTGTTGGATTAACACAGTGTTTAATGTAATACAGTGTGGAATGAACATCTACAGGATCACAGTGACTCCTACAACACCAGTCCTGGTTAATAAGAGGTGATGGAGTTCAGCACCCTGGACAGTTCCAGCAGCGTGATCCTGTTGGAGTCTGGGAAAAATCACCCTTAAGCACAGTGAACAGCTGAGCTCAATAATCAGTATATCAGCACTGAGCTGGTGTGTTATACAGTAGTGTGTGAGTAAATGTCTGAAAGAAGTAACTCACCAATAATCATTTACTGGATCTGTTTTTAAGCTGCTGATTGGTGCCCTCTAGTGGATCACTGTGATTTGACATCAAAACTCAGACCGTTTAAAATGCTAATTAGAGCTTCCTTAGAGCATTATTACATTCTGGTCAGTTACTGATTTTACTTGTGTGTAATATTATATGGGAAATTGTTGATTTATGAGAATTCTACAAACTGATAATGACAGCTGAGAGAGATTAGAAAATCTTAAAAAGACAGAAACTCCAATAATCACCATTTCTGTTGATGTACAGACGGAATCTGACATCAGCCTTTTTTTGTGAACCCCATTTTTGCAGTGAATACACACACACACTCATACACACACCCCCCCACACACACACTAGCGAGAACATGTGTAGAGGGCATTGGACAGCCTTTAAGGGTCTTGCTCATGGGCACAATAACAGCAGTAGAATAAATACAAATAAAAACAGAATACTGTGATTTGTATTTCGGCTGAACCAACTATCTAATCAGTCCTTCCTTAACATGAATCAGGTGAACACATCCATACAGTGTCTGGAGTTCACAGAGAAGATCAGCAACCAAACCTTTTCATAGCTGCCTCAGACTTTCCACAGTGCAGTATATTCAGCAGGGACACGGAGGAGATCATGGAGGGAGCTTTAACTTTATTATTGCAGTTTTCATTTGAACACAAAGACAAGCACAACAGCATCACTTCAGAGATGTTTAGCCACTGAGCAAAAGTAGCCTGCTGCTGAATGAAGGGTATTACTGACAGTGAATAGAGAAGAGTACTGTATTAACTACAATAAAATAAAAGCAATACTAATCATTAAAAAAAGTTACAAGTAAATGTTGATCATTAATCCAGATATTTTACATAAAATATTGTATTTAATAGTAGATTGTAATTAGAAAGAGTAGAAACTGCATGTGACATTGCAGTTGAAATAAGCACCCTATTGCTGAGCCCATTTCTACAGTGCAGGTGCATACGTTAATGTTGACAGCATTAGTAAAAACTCAATGAATATGAATAAAAAAAAGTAATAGATGAAACTAACCTTTAGAATCTCATAGTGTGATTGGTGTGGCGCAACAGTTAAAACCACTTCCTGCCACTGAGATACCACACCATGTGGGAGGCTGGGGTTCGATTCCCGGTCTGGGTGACTATGCTGTGCTACACCAATAAGAGTCCTTGGGCAAGACTCCTAACACGACACTGACCCACCTCTGTAATACCAGAAACCTTGTAAGTCGCTCTGGATAAGAGCGTCTGCTTAATGCCATAAAATGTAAATGTAAATGTGATAATCATCTGAGCTGACAGACCCAGTTAGAAGCTAAAGCAGCAGAACAAGCATCTCTTTACTAGCACTTCACACACACACACAAAACAACCCTCATCATTCAATTATTTATTTACTGATTTATTTATTTTTGCTCAGCTCTAACAGACTATTCAGTTTAAAGTGCAGCTCTTGGTAAACGGGCAGTGTGGATATAGTCTTATTCTCACAGAGCCTTAAACAACCAGCACCGTATTTTAGTTTTATTAAAAAGTCTCATTTTATCACTATTAAACACTGTCCTGCTGCCTGAAGTCATTGTTAATCGCTTTAAAGCACAAGATTATCCTGATATAATCACTCTTCACTCATCAGCTTCTCCAGCTTCTCTCACTGCCCATATTCTGTTCACCTCAGCAGGTTTAGCTGTAAAACACACAATAATGAACATTTATTTAAATGATATTTTCAGGTTCAGTCTAATAGAGGAATCTGTGTCTCAGTGAGGCTGAAAGTGTGTTAGTTATGAAGGAACCACAGGAAGACTAGGAGTTCTTACCTCGAGCTCTGTAGCATTTGACCCCCAGTATGATGGACACCAGCAGAAATGGAGAAGCTGCCATTAAACTACTGAGCAGACTGAGCACTGAGAGTGGAGCTCCTGAAATAGACTCACCTGAGAAAGGAGTTTGATCAGGAAGTATGAAAACCCCCTAAAAACTAAATCACTGAACATGGAAACAGTGTTTAAATGAAAATACTAATCAGAGACCAAAGAATAATATTAGTATTAGTATCACTGAATAACTGCAGCATCACACAGTGAGAATACCTGTAGGAGACTCTTTGGGTCTGCACTTCACTATAGTCGTGTTGGAGCCGTTCCCAAGGCTGCTGGATGCAGTGCAGTTCAAAGTAACATCTCCATCTGCTGGTGTGAGAGTAAAGTTCAGCTGATCTCCACTCTCCATCTTATAGCCACTCCATCTGTAGGA